>NC_043023.1:14899503-15004503 GCF_006345805.1 Octopus sinensis
TTTCCTGATTAACTTAAATTATCTCCACTTGTACATGATGAAGGGAGATAATTGAAGAACCAAGAATACTCCAAGGTTGACATGACATTCAAGAAGAGGACATGTTTATCATAAAAGGACAGCTATGGACACAGGATTCTAGCACAGTTACATGTCATGAGTACAACAATCGTACTAACACATCCAAGAGCAAACGAAGAGAAATATATATATTTATTATTTTGTGATTATATATATAATATATATATATATATATATACACCACACAGGTAGTGTGTGTGGTGTATAGACAAATACAGCTGTATTAAATACCATACAATATTATTTTCCTGATTAACTTAAATTATCTCCACTTGTACATGATGAAGGGAATAATTGAAGAATCAGAATACTCCAAGGTTGACATGACATTCAAGAAGAGGACATGTTTATCATAAAAGGACAGCTATGGACACAGATTCTAGCACAGTTACATGTCATGAGTACAACACAGTACTAACACATCCAAGAGCAAACGAAGAGAAATATATATATTTATTATTTTGTTATTATATATATATATATATATATATATATATCCACAAATGTGCATGTATATACAGGCATCTGTGTACACACATACATATAGATATGAATATATATATATATATATGTTTCTTTATTAGCCACACAGGGCTGCACACATATATAGATAGATAGATAGTATATATCTGCATAAATATATATAGATAGATAGATATACATATTTATATACTCATATATACACACATATATATAGATATATCTTAATATATTCATATATACACATTTACAAATATATAGACATACATACACGTATGTATGGATGTCTCTTTCTTTGTATGTGAGTATGTGTGTATGTATATATATATATATATCCATTTATAAACACACATCTATTCCCATACACCTAAATACATATATACACTTTCATGTATCTATACATATATAGGCATACTCCCTTACATATTCATGTGTATGTTATGTACTTATATATATTCTACTCACATATATATATATATAAATATATATAACTAATAAATCTCTGAGCAAGGTATAAACAGTGACTGCACAACATTGTGAAGTATATTTGCCACTTAAATGTGGCTAACCCCTAAGGGTGGATGCTACCTGAGTCCGTTTGAACCATACAGGTTGAATATGGGAAGGATGGCTTCCCTTTGCAAATACTGATAGGGCACAGAAAGTGTGTCAATAGCCAGTTAGAGGAGGTGTCCTCCTGGGGCTACAAGCTACAGTACCATCCACCCTTAAGGGTTACCCACATTTAAGTGGCAAATATACTTTATATATATGCATACATACACAGAGACTTATATAAATTTGTAACACATATTCGGAACATAGGATCCTTAATTAATTGAGTTTTAAATATATGCACAGAAATTTTGTTCCAACATAAATTATTTCAATTAAATCATATTACTTCTCTGAAGATACTTTGTAATATCATAAAACCAAAGCTCTTTCTTTCTACTCAAATTCCATCTTTTAAACACACAACATCCATATTCACAGACACTAATCTGCTAGAATGAGGCAAAGATGTCGCAAAAGATAAAGCAATCCAAGTTAGAGTATGCCTTTAAGTTACACTGAATGGGATGTCATCAAGATTTTTAAGTGGGTATCTACACGTATGAAGGCATGAAGAAATGAATTCAGATTGCTTGTTTAACCCTTTAGTGTTCACATTATTCTGCCAAAATTAATCCTTTTTTATCCATATTGTTTTGAACTAATCATGCATTATCTGTAGCTATGAGATTTTGATGAGGTAGCTGTTAATTTTCAAATGATCTTGTAGGGTTTTGTGAGAGACCAGATCTGGCCATGCTGAACATAAAACAGGCAGAATACTTTTGGCTGGATATGGCCGGTTTAAATGCTAAAGGGTTAAGGATTGGTTCAGTATTCTAAAACCAGTAGCTTTTCTCTATTATACATAAGCTTCAACAAACGTTTAATTGTATATGTGAGGACTAGTTTCTGGAAGTCCTAGTTTGAGAAATATTTTAAGGCATTGAATACGCGGTAAAGAAGTTCGTGTGACATAGCATGGTATTTGTAAAGGAGTGTCACAGTCATACAAGCAATGTTGGTCCTTTGCAACCCCTATAGAAATGTTATCTGTCCATGGGGGAATATTAACTTCTGACAAAGTCAGAAAATCTATCGCAAAGAATTCTGTCCGATAAAAAACAAAATGTTAAAACAATGATAATGATGACAGCCATTTGATGACAGGAAATATATTTCTATCTAGCAAGGTGTTCTGCTAATATATTGCAGTGAGATGGCAGAAATGCTAGCATGCCAGACGAAATGCTTACTGGTACTTCATCTGTCTTTATGTTCTGAGTTCAAATTCCGCCATGGTAAACTTCACCTTTTTTCCTTTCAGGGATCAATAAATTAAGTACCAGTTGCATACTGGGGTCAATCTAATCGACTAGCCCCCTCCCCAAATTTCAGGCCTTGTGCCTAGAGTAGAAAAGAATTAACATGCTAGGCAAAATGCTTAGCAGTATTTTATCCAGCTTTGTTCCAAGTTCAAATTCTGTTGAGGCTGAATTTGCCTTTCATCTTTTTGAAGTCAATAAAATAAGTACCAGTTAAGCACTGAGGTCGATATAATCAACTTACTCCATTCCATAAAATTGCTAGCCTTGTGTCAAAATTTGAAGCCAACACAATTCCAATTATTTGTACTATTCAAAATGTATATTTATGTTAGTCAAAACTGTCTTTAAATCTATTTGCAGTTAACACAATTCAATTTCATTAGGGTTAAAACTAGATATAACAGGAGCTGCATGTACCACTGATCCTGGCAAGCAATTTCCATTCACTGGACATATATTCAGGGAACACAGTTGCATTTTATTTGATTTACATTATTTTGGTTATAAACATTTTCACCAGCTTCATAAAAGTTATAGTATCTACAAAATTTGTCACCTTATATAAACATCACTATGCTTTAAAGTTTAAAGAAAATTATTGTTTTTTGTATTTACAGTAATAGCTATCAACCATTTTTTTATGTATCGACTCCTTTGATTACCATTTTCTTCTAGTAGAACCCCCCCCCCCGCCCCGCATAGCCATTCCATATTTAAAAACTAGTTTTTATTCAGAATTCCCTATTCTGTTTTTCACACATTCACTAGTGTAGGTTGAACTTCATAAAACAGAGTTAGAAAGCTAGCTGTTTCTAATTTCTTTACTGCCCAACAAGGACAGACAACGGGATTAAGTCGATTACATCAACTTCAGTGCGTAACTGGTACTTAATTTATCGACCCCAAAAGGATGAAAAGCAAAGTCGACCTCGGCAGAATTTGAACTCAGAACGTAACAGCAGACAAAATACTGCTAAGCATTTTGCCCGGTGTGCTAACGTCTCTACCAGCTCGCCACCTAGTTGTTTCTTGAAATAAATAAAACTAAAGAATCATTTGATCAGGAGGTTAGTTGGTGAGAATTGATCTCACAATATTGAGCTTAGCATCTCTTGATTTACTCTCCAGCATATTTAACCTTTTAGCATTCAGATGTATTGTATCAAGCATAATGCTTATTTATTCAAATTGACTTGAATTAATCCTGCACTATCTCTTTGCTTCTAAATTCCAGTGACGTGAGAGTATATTTTTAAAATGACATTTCACAATAGGCCTAAGAGGCTGAATTTGGTCAGTTTTAACGTAAAACATGTAGAATATTTGGACCTGATACGGCTGGTTTAAACGCTAAAGGTTTAAAAGAAAAACATTGCAAATTAATTTCTTTACACTCCCATATACGTAAATAACTAGTTAAAAATTCCCATGATATTCTATTCAGACAAACCTAAACCATACCATTTCACTAATTGTGGTGAAACCATTTGTTGTAGTGTGAGCAAAAGATAATCCAAATATTAAATACAAATTCTAGAGCCAAAAATTTTCTATTGAGTTCTGCTTCATTTCTAAATTATCCTATCCTATTTCTAATATTTTAGCAAGGAAATTTTGTCAGTGAACAGGTCGCGGTCTCAAAACGACGAAAATATTTTGGAAAATTAAATTTAATTCTTGAAGTGAATCTAATGGGGTTTTGTGTGTTTCTTAAATGGCTTATAAACACCATCCATGCTGCAATTATTTTCATTCTAGCACACGATCTCAGATCAGGTCACTTGTTATGCAAGTACATCTCTGTAATATATATATATAGCACGGAATTTTGTCAGTGAACACACTCTCCACTCACTGCTTTTATTAGGCACACTTGTCACTGTGTGATAAGAAGCTTGCTTCCCAACCACATGGGTCTGGGTTCAGTCCCACTGTGTGGCACCTTGGGCAAGTGTCTTCTACTATAGCCTCAGGCTGACCAAAACCTTGTGAGTGGATTTGGTAGACGGAAACTGAAAGAAATCTGGTGTGTGTGTGTGTGTTTGTGCCTGCATTTGTCCCCCCCCCACACACCTTCATTACTTGAAAAACGGTGTTGGTGTGTTTATATTCCTGTAACTTAGCAGCTCGCCAAAAAAGAAGCCAATAGAATAAGTACAAGGCTAAAGAAATATATCCTGGGGTCAATTTGTTCAACTAAAACCCTTCCAAACAGTGCTCCAGCATGGCTGCAGTCAAATGACCGAAACAAGTAAAAGAATGAAAGACTAAAGAATAGACATTCTGAATTAATTTCTTCATGCTCCCATACGATTGTAAGACTGTGGTTTCAATCCCTGGACTGGGCAATCCGTTGTGTTCTTGAGCAAAATACTTCACTTTGCTCCAATCCACTCAGCTGTAGAAATGATTACCACTAGTGGAGGCGTGTTGCTTAGTGGTTAGGGTGTTGGATTCACAACCATAAAATTGTGGTTTCAATTCCTGGACAGGGCAATGTTATGTTTTTGAACAAAACACTTCATTTCACATTGCCCCAGTCCACTCGGCTGTAAATAAGTAACCCCTTGATGGACTGATAACCTGTAGCCTCATGCTTAGATTGTTGCGGTGACAAATGTATGACTGAGGTTTCGATCCTTGGACTGGTTGATCTGTTGTGCTCTTGGGCAAAACCCTTCACCTCACGTTACTCCAGGCCACTCAGCTGGCAAAAATTAGTTTAGCCTGGAGAGGGACGGGCTCCACAAGGCTTTCTCACCTTAGATACGCTGCATGGCAGCAACACCCCACTGACACCAAAGGGGTTAAGGGACTTGCCAATGCTCCCACGAAGTATATATTTAATCCACATTATTCCATCAGGAACATAGGGCTGGTTTGCTGGTTTCTCTGCCATATATATTCCTCCAGACAAGACGCTGGTCCAGTGCAGGATTACTTCCTGTTTACCATCTGAGTGCACCAAAGCAATGAGAAATGAAGTGTTTTGCTCAAAAACACAACGCATCGCGCGGTCCAGGAATTGAAACGACGATCGCAAAATCATGACTCCAAAACCCCTAAACACGAAGCCATGCGCGTCCACTACATGTAAATAACTACTTAAAAATTCCAAAGACATTCCATTCGGATGAACTTTAGAGCATACGAATCAGCATGCATGGTGAAACCATTTGTAATAGTGTGCACAAAAGATAATACAGCTGTCAAATATAAATTCTAGAGCCTAAAATGTTCAATGCAGTCCTGCTTTACTTAAATATTATTCTAATTCATTTCTCTATTATGTAAGTAAATATATATATACACATATATAAACACATTCATACATGCATACATATATATTTATACATAAACACAGTCATACACGCACATATATATATATACATGCACACATATACATATAATAATGTATATTTCGATATATACATAGATTATATATATGTGTGTGTGTGTGTGTGTACATATGTGTGTATATATATATATATATATAATATATATATATATATATATATATATATATATATGTGAGTGTATATATATATTATATATATATATATGCGTTTATATATATGTATATGTGTGTGTGTGTATATATACATAGATAGATATAGATATGTATATATACATAGATATAGATATGTGTGTGTATATATATATATATATATATATATATATATATATATATATACAGACACACATACATACATACAGGTATGTATGTATACATACATAGATATGTATGTATGTATACATAGATATCGATGTGTATGTATACATAGATATAGATATGTATATATACATAGATATAGATATATGTGTATACATAGATACAGATATGTATATATACATATAGATATGTATATTTGTATACATAAAAATAGATATGTATATATACATAAAAATAGATATGTATATATATATATAGATAGATATGTATATATATATATATATAGATATGTATATATATATATATATATATAGATAGATAGATATATATATATATAGATAGATATGTATATATATATATAGATAGATATATATATATATATATATATTATATATATATATATATATGCGTTTATATATATGTATATGTGTGTGTGTATATATATATATATATATATATATATATATATAAGATATATATATATATAATATATATATATATAAAGATATGTATATGTGTGTGTGTGTATATATATATATATACACACACACACACACACACACATATATATACAGATATTTATATATAGAATAATATATATATATATATATATATTTATATATACATAAATATGTAGAGATATTTATGTGTGCATATATATATATATATAATTATAGATATATATGAGTGTGTGTATGTATATATATATATATATATCTGTATATGTATATAAATATTTGTGTGTGTGTATATATTTGTCTGCGTGTGTGTGTGTATATATATATATAGATAGATAGATAGATAGATAGATATGACTCAAAGAACACATCGAGAGAGAAAAGACGCTAATTTTCTTCATTCTCTTACCAGAAGAGCGTGACCGTCCACGCCCTCTCCCTGTCACTGCAGTGGTGTCAGTCGAGTGGAGTGTGTCTCTGACTTCGCGGTGACGCTTGTCGGCTGAGGGAGAAATGTTGGCGGTGGTGGTGGTGGTAGTGGTGGCAGTGGCGACGGTGGTGGTAGCGGTGGTGGTAGAAGTAGTAGTAGAAGTGGTAGTGGTGATGGTGGCAGTAGAAGTAGTAGTAGTAGTAGTAATAGTAGTAGTAGCAGCAGCAGCAGCGGCAGTAGTAGTAGACGTGGTGGCAGCTGCTGCAACCAGACTTCCAGGGACTGCCATAGTTGTTGATGTTGATGATGATGATGGTGGAGGTGGTGGTGGTGGTGTTGTGGTGGTTGTTGATGCTGCTGTTGTTGTTGTAGTTGTAGTTGTTGTTGCTGTTGTCAGTGCTGCTGCTGCAAGATCAGACTTGGAGGTAGAGGAGGAGGAGGAGGAGGAGTTGCGGTCCCGCCCTCTACCCCGACCCCTTCTGGACGGCGTCGGCGGCGGCGGTGGTGGTGGCGGGGGTTGTGATGGTGGTGGAGTTGGTGAAGACAATGATGGTGGAGTATGAGCTGGAGGTGGTGGTGGTGGTGGTGGTGTTGGTTGTTGTTGTTGGTGGTGGTGGTGTTGCTGCGATGGCGTCCGCGTCACCGGACTGTCCCGTGCTGTGGCGGCCGTCGTCAACGCCGCGTCTCGGCTGCCCGCCCGAGTCGCCGTGGCGGCACACGTCGACGAGTGAGCCGCACGGCGAGACGTGGTCACACCAGTAGTTGCCGTTGCTGTGGTTGTTGTTGTTGTTGCTGCTGCCGCCGCCGCAGTGGTAGTGGCGGCGGCGGTGGTAGTAGACGACGGCGGTTTTACTGACGGAGACACGTGAGTCCTTTGCCGGTGAGTACCAGACTGCACTGACGACGAATGTGAACGAGAGGGAGGGGCAGGCTGGGGAGGAGGAGGTGGAGGAGGGGGCGGTGGTTGCGGCGGCGGTGCAGTCAACGGCGATGCAGCAGGCACCGGGGCCGGCGCCACGGCAGCAGCCGACAGGACACCGGAAGCGGGGCCCGACGCCGCTGCCCCTGCAGGGGTGCACGCATCGTTGTTGTTGTTGTTGTTGTTGTTGCCGGTGTTGTTGTTGTTGTTGTTGTTGTTGTTCCTCGCCCTGCGCATCCTGCGCGGCGGCGTGTACACGGGTATGTTACGCTTGCGGGACTCACCCTGGGCGGTGAACAGGTGCGAGAGGCCGTCGAAGAGCCCCTTTAGCTGCCCGCTACCCGGCGGCCCCCCTGCTTTCTTCCGGCCCTTGCTCGCCTGCAGCATGCGAGACTTGCGCAGGATCTTGCTGGCAGCCTGCTGCGAATTACTCTGACACTGCGAGTTTTGCTGCACAGCCGAAAGAGATTTGTTCTGTATCTTTACACACGATGATGAAGAAGAAGGAGAAGACGAAGAAGAAGAAGAAACGGAAGAGACGGAAGGAGCTGAAGAAGAAGAGGTGGTGGTGGTGGTGTTGGTGGTTGTGGTGGTGTTGGTGGTTGTGGCATTGTCGGGGATGAGAGCAAGAGCTGGCAAAACCGGGGTCATTGATAGGGAGGAGGAAGAAGAAGAAGAGACGGAGGGGTTTGTGTTACATGTGTTCAACGACACGCGAGATTTACGTTTGTTTGAAGGGGTAAAGAAGCGGGAGAGGCCATCAAACAGCCCCTTTGGCTTGCTGCTGTTCAGCGATGACGACGAAGGCGGCGGCGGCACAGTCGGGTCCGCCTGGTCCCGGCCAGCGTTCTCCAACTCGTCGCTCTCCGACGATGAACAGTGTTCACCATTTTGCTGAAGAGGGGGTACTTTACCAGGATGTGTTGGATGGTGGTGGTGGTCATGGTTGGAGAGCTGGCCCTTGTCGCTCACAGATGCACCGCTGCAACTGTTCAACGTAGACGACCTTCTGCTCTTCGTACTTCTCTGGGCCTTTAGTCGAGCACCTGCAGTCCCCCTTCGTGTGACCGGTGGTGTTGATGCTGTTGTTGTTGTTGTTGATGTTGTGGTTGTTGTTGCTGCTGCTGCTGTCGTTGCGGCAGGTACTGTCTGCTGCTGCTGCTGCTGCTGTTGCTGCTGCTGTTGTGTGGTTAACCGTGGACAAGTGTACTGCCTGAAGAAGGGCAAGAGATAACATTAATTACAATGAGCAACAAAACAGTAAGCTAATTACAACAGCACAGAATCATACAAAAAGGGCCAAGTACACATCACACAGCTTCTGCACACACACACACACACACAAAGCCCTCCATAAGGAGCACACACACCTCCCACCCATTGTACACACCACAGGAAACTACCCTTGTGCAAGTGTCTTCTACTATAGCCTCGGGCGAACCAAAGTGGATTTGGTAGATGGAAACTGAAAGAAACCCGTCCTATATATGTATATATCATAATCATTTAACGTCCGTTTTCTGCGCTAGCACGCGTTGGACGGTTTGACTGAGGTCTGGGAAGCCAGGAGGCTGCACCAGGCTCCAGTCTGATCTGGTAGTGTTTCTACAGCTGGATGCCCTTCCTAACGCCAACCACTCCGCGAGTGTTGTGGGTGCTTTTAACATGCCACCGGCACAGGTGCCAGGGGAGTCTGGCAGCGGCCACGATCGGTTGGGGCTTTTAACGTGCCACCGGCACGGAAGCCAGTCAAGGCGGCGCTGAAATCGGCCACGTTCGGATGGTGCTTTTTATTTATTGCCCACAAGGGGCTAATCACAGAGGGGACAAACAAGGACAGACAAAGGGATTAAGTCGATTATATACTGACCCCAGTACATAACTGGTACTTTATTTATCGACCCCGAAAGGATGAAAGGCAAAGTCGACCTCGGCGGAATTTGAACTCAGAACGTAACGACAGACGAAATACCGCTAAGCATTTCGCCCGGCGCGCTAACGTGTCTGCCAGCTCGCCACCTATATATGTATATATATATATGTGTGTGTGTGTGTGTGTGAATATGTGTATGAATGTGTGTGTGTGTGTTTATCCCCTCAACATCGCTTGACAACCAATGCTGGTGTGTTTATGTCCCCGTAACTTAGCGGTTCGGCAAAGAACAGGAATACAAAGAATAAGTCCTGGGTTCGATTTGCTTGACTAAAATGTGGTGCTCCAGCATGGCCACAGTCAAATGACTGAAACAAGTAAAAGAGTAAGCCCCTGTACAAACCACACACAGCTTCCATGTACAGAGCATGCACAGTCCCTGTACATACCACCACAAAACCCTTACCCTTATACACAGCCCCTATATATCATATCGAAACACTACCCTTATACATAGCACAAACAGCCCCTATACATATATATATCAAAACACTACCCTTATACACAGCACACACACACACACACACAGTGCCCTGCCCCACCCCACTGCACATTCCATATACACATCACACCACTTCCTCATGTATCATATACGGCCCCTCCATACACGTGCTACACACAGACACCTCCATGTATACACCACACCACTGACCCCTGCTCTATGCATCACACATATCCGCACACCCCAATATGCACCGCACATGGATCGTGTACCCAATATGCACCATACACACAGCCCCCCCCCCCATGTACACATCACACAGGCCTCATAAAAAACCCTTACACACACCAAAGAAAACCTCCATATACACCATACACTGCCGCTATATACACGCAACCCCTAAATGCCCCACACATCAGTTTCTGTGTACAACACAAACAGCGTTCATGTACATGGCATGCACAGTCCCGTACATGCCACCACAAAGCCTTTACCCTAATACACAGCACGTACAGCCCTTATATACATCAAAACACTATATATGCAGTACACACAGCCCCTGTATGCATCAAAACAGTACCCTTACACAGTCTCTCTCTTTTTCTCTCTCTCTCTATGTATGTATGTGTGTGTATATATATATATATATATATATAATTATTATTAAAATTATAATTTAGGGTATCTGAGAGATACTGCCACGCTGGAAATAGCAGCCAAAACCTGACTCTAAAACCACATTAAATGTTCATACAGCACCAAGAGAGAAGACAAAAAGATAAAATAAACTAGCAAAAAATTACTGTGGTTTTAGAGTCATGTTTTGGCTGCTATTTCGAGCGTGGCAGTATCTCTTAGATACCTTAAATTATAATCTTAATAATAATTATTACCTTCAAAGGTTTTTATTCCCATGCTGGCCACTTGATAAGATCGATATTTAAATTAACGATCTTATCCTTATTTATATGTGTATGTGTATATATATATATATATATATAATAACAATGGGTAAAAAGTAATTAATTAAGAAGTAATCAATTTCACCAAGTAGAATTCAGCATGAAAAAGGGACCATTTTATGGTAAACTTAAGTAATACTTAATAATTAGGGTTCAGCAAAGATTTGCTTTACCACATACCAAAGGTTAGAAACAGCAGCCAAAACCTTAGCTATTTCTTCTACTTTAAAAAGGGACTCCCAGAGAAACCAAAATGGATGGTCTTCAAGTATTTTGGTTTCTCTGGGAGTCCCTTTTTAAAGTAGAAGAAATAGCTAAGGTTTTGGCTGCTATTTCTAAACTTTGGTATGTGGTAAAGCAAATCTTTGCTGAACCCTAATTATTAAGTATTACTTAACCCTTATACACAGCCCCTATAAACACTAAAATACTACCCTTACACACAGCCTCTATATACATCAAAACACTACCCTTAAACACAGCCCCTCATCATCATTGTTTAACGTCTGTTTTCCATGGTGGCATGGGTTGGACGGTTTGATTGAGGTCTGAAGAGCCAGCGGCTGCACCAGACTCATGGAATGGAAGCACTCCGTCGGTTACAACGATGAGGGTTCTGGTTGATCCGAATCAACGGAACAGCCTGCTCGTGAAATTAACGTGTCAGTGGCTGAGCACTCCACAGACACGTGCACCCTTAACGTAGTTCTCGGGGATATTCAGCGTGACACAGAGAGTGACAAGGCCGGCCCCTTGAAATACAGGTACAACAGAAACAGGAAGCAAGAGTGAGAGAAAGTTGTGGTGAAAGAGTACAGCAGGGATCACCACCATCCCCTGCCGGAGCCTCGTGGAGCTTTAGGTATTTTCGCTCAATAAACACACACAACGCCCGGTCTGGCAATCGAAACCGCGATCCTACAACCGCGAGTCCGATGCCCTAACCACTGGGCCATTGCGCCTCCACACCAGGCTCATATATATATATATATCGAAATACTACACTTGTATGCAGCACACACAGACGCTATATATCAAAATACTACCCTTGTACACGGCATACTTAGCCCCTAAATACTTCATAACAAACCTTTATATACAGTACTCATAACTTACCTCAATGAACTGTTCTTTGTAGTGGGTCGTAGGTTGACTCTATCAATGCCATTCCTGACTGGTTTTGGACTGTTCCTCGTTACCTTTGCCACCACATCACTCTCCCTTCTCCCCCGCTTAATAATCCGAGGATCACAGATTTTACAAATCCACGCACCTAAAAAAACAGAGAAAGACATTCGAGCATTTACTTTATGAAGAAACGAAAGGTGGCTGTGCAGTCATACAGCTGTCTAGAAACAGCAGTCAAATCTCTCAATCAACACCCTTTTGCTAAATACTTCTCTTGAAATGCATTGCTTTCGTTTCAATTTCTGGATATAATGAAGAATTTTACTAAATTAATTGAAACAACTTAGCCATTATTAACCTGGTGTTTGGAACATTAATTAACCTGAAATTTTGATGGAAGTTTTTAATTTAGCTCACTTTCCAAAAGGTAAGTTTGAGCATACGTTGGTGCCAAAAGAACTAAAGAGAAAAGAGCCAGAATAATAAAACTTGAATGGTGTTAAAGTAATCCCTACTAAGAGAAAAAAATGCCCAAGAAACCTGAGACTCCCTTCGGTTACGACACAGACCATGGGATTGCACCTAGAAAGTTACCCTCCTAGGCACAAGTCTGTGCAAGGTTGTTTATGGAATGCCAGCAGTCACCCATGCATACCGGCCACCCCTCTTCACACCACCAGTGTTATCCAAGGGAAAGGCAAAGGGGCCGATACAGCTTGGCACCTGTGATGTCGCGACTCATTTCTACAGCTGAGTGAACTGGAGCAATGTGAAATAAAGTGTCTTGCTCAAGAAGTGTCTTGCCCAAGAAACCAATCTGAGCAAAATATTGAAGAATTTAGTAAAATAATTTTGTCATTAAGCTGATGTTTGTAACATTAATTAACCTGAAATTTTGATGGAAAGTTCTAAATTTAGATCACTCTAACCCTTTTGTTGAAGTTTTATTTCATAAAATAGTTGTCATTATTAAGCTGGTGTTTTGGAACTTAATGAAAAACCTTCCAACAAAATTTCATGTTAAGATCACTTTAATACTTTTAATACCATATTTCTATTGAAGTATATCGCTTTCCTTTCAATTAATTTTAAAAATGAAGAAAGCCAGTGTTTGGAACATAAACTAGCACAAAATTCTGATGGAGGGTTTTCATTTATATCACTTTGGTTTTAATTTAAATCATAGGCGCAGGAGTGGCTGTGTGGTAAGTAGCTTGCTTACCAACCACATGGTTCCAGGTGCAGTCCCACTGCGTGGCACCTTGGGCAAGTGTCTTCTACTACAGCCTCGGGCCGACCAAAGCCTTGTGAGTGGATTTGGTAGACGGAAACTGAAAGAAGCCTGTCGTATATATGTATGTGTTTGTGTGTCTGTGTTTGTCCCCCTAGCATTGCTTGACAACCGATGCTGGTGTGTTTACGTCGCCGTCACTTAGCGGTTCGGCAAAAGAGACCGATAGAATAAGTACTGGGCTTACAAAGAATAAGCCCTGGGGTCGATTTGCTCGACTAAAGGCGGTGCTCCAGCATGGCCGCAGTCAAATGACTGAAACAAGTAAAAGAGTATTTGTATTATAGAAATGGGGGCAATGCCAGGTGTATTAGCATCAAAAGGGTTAAACATAGAGGACACATTGGATATTGTAATCTTTATAAAATATTTTTAATTGTCGGGCCTAGAAGAATGGTCTGCACCTAGAGCCTTCTTAGGTCCTCCAGTACCTGATGTTGACCCTTTTAAAGTGCCACTGATATTAGTAAAAGCAGTAAATAATATTTATGGTTTCAAATTTTGGCACAGGACAATCTGTTTTTGAGAGAAGGTGGAAGGTGATTACAACACCTATTTCTTTACTACCCACAAGGGGCTAAACACAGAGAGGACAAACAAGGACAGACAAACGGATTAAGTCGATTACATCGACCCCAGTGCGTAACTGGCACTTATTTAATCGACCCCGGAAGGATGAAAGGCAAAGTCGACCTCGGCGGAATTTGAACTCGGAACGTAATGGCAGACGAAAAACCGCTAAGCACTTCGCCCGGTGTGCTAACGTTTCAGCCAGCTCACCGCCTTGATTACCACACCATTTAACACCCTCCTTCTATGCTGGTTTGGGTTGGACAGTTTGATAAGTGCTGGCTCGGCAGAAGACTGCACCAGTCTTGGACGTGTCAACCCAATACTTGACTGGGGCTAATTTTATCAACCCCGAAAGGATGAAGGGCAAAGTCAGCCTCAGTGGCATTTTAACTAACTCACAAGATGCCAAGACGCATTTTTACCCAGCTAGCTAATAGTTCAGACAGGTCAGTGCCTTATTGACAATGATAACGAAGATGATGAAGAAAATTAAAGCGTTAACCAATTAGAGAGGTACGTTACCTTTAGGCGCTCTGTGAAGTGGGGGATCACAGCATTCCATGTGGAAACCTCGGTCACATGAATCACAGAATAACATATCCTGAAGAAAAAGAAAACAATATCATAAAATATGAAGAACACAAACATATGTATACACACACACACATATATATATATGTGTGCATATATGTGTGTGTGTATGTATATACATATATACATACATACACACACACACACATACATATATACACACACACACACATATATATACATATATACACACACACACATATATATACATATATACACACACACATATATATACATATATACACACACACATATATATACATATATACACACACACACACACACACACATATATACACACACACATATATACATATATACACACACACATATATACATATATACACACACACATACGTATACACACACATGTATACACACACATATACACACACACATACATATATATACACACACACATACATATACAGACACATATACACACACACACACACATATATACACACATATATACATATACACACACATGTATACACACATGTATACATATATACATATACACACACATGTATACATATATACATATACACACACGTATACATATATACACACATATATATATATATAATATATATATATATAAAACATTGACTGCATGGCACCTTGGGCAAGTGACTTCTACTACAGCCTCAGGTCGACCAAAGCCTTGTGGGTGGAGTGGATTTGATAGACAAACTGAAAGAAGCCCCACTGCTTGACAACTGCTGTTGGTTTGTTTACATCCCTGTGACTTAGTGGTTTGGTAAACAGTACCCCAGCATGGCCACAGTCAGATGACTGAAGCAAGTAAAAAATATAAGATGCAGGGGTTATCTGGGCCAAGGACAGACAGAACAGCTGATGAACGGTTAGAGTGAAGAGTGAAAGGTAAAAATGGCCATGGAACGGAACCAACCTCTTTTCCTGATTTCCCACAAAAAGAACATATTTTACATTCTATACACTGCCAACGTAACATCTTCACTTTCGATGTCAGATCTGCGGAAAATTTCAAACAAGATGGGTGACCTGCAACAAAAAAGAAAAGGAAAAAAAATTTATTAAACACAATTAACATGATTATAGGTACAGGTATGATAAGAAATTATAGGTACAGGTGTGATAAGAAATTATAGGTACAGGTGTGATAAGAAATTATAGGTACAGGTGTGATAAGAAATTATAGGTACAGGTGTGATAAGAAATTATAGGTACAGGTGTGATAAGAAATTATAGGTACAGGTGTGATAAGAAATTATAGGTACAGGTGTGATAAGAAATTATAGGTACAGGTGTGATAAGAAATTATAGGTACAGGTGTGATAAGAAATTATAGGTACAGGTATGATAAGAAATTATAGGTACAGGTGTGATAAGAAATTTGCTTCTCAATCACATGGTTCTGGGTTCAGTCCCACGGCATAGAACCATAAGCTAGTGTCTTTCGCTATAGCCTCAGGCCAACTAAAGCCTTTTGAGTGGATTCGGCAGGCAGAAACTGAAAGTAGCCCCTTGTGTATGTGTGTGTAGTCAATTCAAATAAACGAATCATCATCACCATCATCATTTAACGTCCGTTTTCCATGCTAGCATGGGTTGGACGGTTCGACTGGGGCCTGGGAAGCCAGGAGGTTGCACCAGGCTCCAGTCTGATCTGGCAGTGTTTCTACAGATGGATACCCTTCATAATGCCAACCACTCCGTGAGTGTAGTGGGTGCTTTTTACATGCCACCAGTACAGGTGCCAGGCAAGGCTGTCAACAACCATGATCAGTTGGTGCTTTTTACATGCCACCGGCACGGAAGCCAGTCAAGGCGGCGCTGGCATCGGCCACGTTCAGGTGGTGTCTTTTACGTGCCACCGGCACAGGTATCACAACTACAATTTCCTTTTGATATTTATTTTGATGTGATGTACTTGACTCAATAGGTCTGCTCAAGCACAAGGTCTCCAGACAACAAGTGGATGTGCACAAGGAGTGTAATAGCTTGACACTTGGTTAAAAAGAGAGAGTTTTTGACAATTCAAGCATAGCTCTTCATCGGAAAGGAGAAAGTCCAAACAGGAAAAGAAATTGCCAACAGTACTTATGTAGTTACATTGTTATATATATATATATATATATATATATATAAAGCAAACAAAATCTACTGTGCTGACCTCCCAAAGTCTGTGAT
Organism: Octopus sinensis; assembly: GCF_006345805.1. Taxonomy (NCBI): domain Eukaryota; kingdom Metazoa; phylum Mollusca; class Cephalopoda; order Octopoda; family Octopodidae; genus Octopus; species Octopus sinensis. The sequence goes on from NC_043023.1 coordinate 14,916,526, forward strand.
CAGGAATGGGGTATTAGAAAATCTTCCCAGAGACAGTGAGGAATGCATATTACAGGTTCCAGAGCCACCTTGAGGCCATGATGGAAGCCGAAGGTAGCTACTTTGAGTAATCTGTTATCTCCCATCCATAATTTAGTTGATATTTTTTTTAATTTTTAAAATACTTTTATTTATATATGTATGCATGCATACATATATACACACATAACAGAGCTAATAGTGAGGGATTATCAATCCGGGCCTTAGACCAACTGAATAGACCTATCAGTAATGTACCTATAATGACTACTGGAAACAACTGTGAGCCAAGTTTGCTCTAATAAAGGAAAAATATGTAATCGCCATTATTTTTAACTTGTCATATATATATGAATGTATTAGTAAAATAAGAAATAGAAAGTTCTTGGTACAGCATTATATCTTTGAAAAAATTTAATAGAAATAGCTTTTTTGATATCTTTTCCATTTAATAATTAAATCATCATCATCATCGTTTAACGTCTGTTTTCCATGCTAGCATGGGTTGGACGATTTGACTAAGGACTGGCAAACCAGATGGCTGCACCAGGCTCCAATCTTGATGTGGCAGAGTTTCTACAGCTTGATGCCCTTCCTAATGCCAACCACTCCAAGAGTGTAGTGGGTGCTTTTATGTGCCACCGGCACAAGGGGCAGTGAGGTGGTACTGGCAACGGCCACACTCAAATGGAGTTTCTTACATACCACCTGCACAGGAGCCAGTCCAGCGGCACTGGCAACGACCTCGCTAGAATGTTTTTTCACGTACCACCAGCACAAGTGCCAGTAAGGCGACACTGGTAACAATCATGCATGAATAGTGCTTTTTACATGCCACTGGCACGAAAGCCAGTCAGCTGCTCTGGCAGCGATCACGCTCAGATGGTGCTCTTAGGCGCTCCACTAGCATTGATGCCAGTCATCGAATTTGATTTCGATTTCACTTGCCTCAATAAGTTTTTGCAAGCAGAGTTTAGTGTCCAATGTTTATAAATAATTGTAATTATTGTAAACACCAAATAATTTATAAACATCTAATTCGTTAGAGTGGAAAAATTATAAGCAAATCTATTTCTATTAATTTTTTTCAAGTGTGTGTGTGTGTGTTTTTTTTCCTTTCCCGTTTATGCAAACTGTCAAATGAAGCCCAAACACCCTGCAGTTCTGGATACACTATGTCTGGACATTGGGATGGTCAAGCCTATCACAGCTTTGATCAACACTCAGCTGGATAGAAGCTGGCCCCAGGCTAAACAACAGCAACAACAAAGATTACACTAGGGACATCAGGAATGAATGAATGAATAAATAGGTCCTTTGGATGAAATTTGAGCTAGGGCTGAACAACAGCGATGACAAGGGGTCAAAGAAGCGATACTTACCACTATTGCCACAATCAGCACAGGAGATCAATTCCTCCGGAATGCTATCTCTGTTCTGCTCCACAGTTCCCAAACAAAAGCTACAAAGGGGAATTGGTAACGCTCTCTTCTGTAACAAAAAAAAAAAAAAAAAAAAAAAAAAAAAGAATATTTAGTGAATTATCCAAAACTAGCCATCATTTTATCATCATTTTAATGTCAACCTTTTCCATGCTCACAGAAATCATCATCATCACCATCATCATCTAACATCCGATTTCCATGCTAGCAATGGGTTGAACGGTTCGACCGGGCCCTGGGAAGCCAGAAGGCTGCACCAGGCTCCAGTCTGATCTGGCAGTGTTTCTACAGCTGGTTGCCCTTCCTAATGCCAATCACTCCGTGAGTGTAGTGGGTGCTTTTTATGTGCCAGGCGAGGCTGGCAACGGCCACGATCGGTTGGTGCATTTTACGTGCCACCGGCACGGAAGCCCGTCAAGGCGACGCTGGCATCAGCCACGATTCGGATGGTGCCTTTTACGTGCATCGGCACAAGGATCACAATGGAGTATACCAAGGCATTTTTCTATGGCCAGTTGAGCCCTTTTCAAGCCTAGCCAGGCTCATGGGCCTAGAAAGTTCCCCTCCAAGGCACAAGGCTGTCTATGAAAAACCAGCAGTCACCCATGCATACCAGCCTCCCTTCTCCATGCCGCCGATGATATCCAAGGGAAAGGCCGATACAGCTTGGCACCAGTGAGGAGTCACAACTCATTTCTATTGTTTAGTGAACTGGAGCAACATGAGATAAAATGTCTTGCCTAAGAACTCAATACAGTGCCAGGTCCGGGAATCAAACTCACCACCTAGCCATGTGCCTTTACTGACTGTGAGCCTGACACTAACCAAATACTATTAGTAAAATACAGAAAACATATTCAATACTTTTTCTTAGCTAGGTTCATGGGCCTGGTTTTCCCAGTTTATATGGCGTATGTATCCCCTCCCAGCTGGACAGGACGCCAGTCCATCGCAGCATTACCCAAGAAACAGGAAGAAAGAAAGTTGGGGTGAAAGAGTACAACAGGGGTCGCCACCACCCCCATGTCGGAGCTTCGTGGAGCTTTAGGTGTTTTCGCTCAGTAAACACACATAACGCCCGGTCTGGGAATTGAAACCGCGATCCTCCGACAGCGAGTCTGCTGCCCTAACTACTGGGCCATTGCGCCTCCACAATAAATGCGCTCTTTTTAAAGCCTAGCCAGGCTCATGGGCCCAGTTTCCAGGTTTCTATGGTGTATGTGTTCCCCCCAGCTGGACGGGACGCCAGTCCATCGCAGCGTTACTCAAGAAACAGGAAGAAAGAATGAGAGAAAGTTGGGCGAAAAAGTACAACTGGGGTCGCCACCCCCACCCCCGCTGGAGCCTCGTGGAGCTTTAGGCGTTTTCGCTCAATAAACACACACAACGCCCAATCTGGGAATCGAAACCGCAATCCTCTGACCGCGAGTCCACTGCCCTAACCACTGGGCCATTGCACTTCCTCATTCAATACTTTATACTTTATAAAATATACAAAAACACACATTTTAGGGCAATTAATAGTTAATTTACGAGAAGTTTTATAACATTTAAAATACCAAATGTAATTATATTATTTATATAGGTGGAAGCATGGCTGTGTGGTAAGAAGCTTGGTTCCCAATCACATGGTTCCGAGTTCAGTCCCACTGTGTGACACTTTGGGCAAGTGTCTTCTACTATAGCCTTAGGCTGACTAAAGCCTTGTGATTGGATTTCGTAGATGGAAACTGAAAGAAGCCTGTTGTGTGTGTGTGTGTGTGTGTGTGTGTGTGTGTTAGTGTCTTTATTTCTATGTTTTTCCCTTACCATCGCTCGACAACCATTGTTGGTGTGTTTACATCCCCATAACCTAGTGGTTCAGCAAAAGATACCCATAGAAAAAGGGTCGAACTAAAGTGCTTGACCAGAGCAAAAAAATATATATGTATATAGTGCAATAGGTGTACAACAACATGTAGTAAACGAATATGAAAAAAAAGGTGTGCTGGCAAACGGAGGGTGAGAGAGAGGACTCGGAAAATTCACATTGGGAATGTTCCGAGTCCTCTCACCACTTCCCTGTCCCTTGGCAAAATTCTTTTTCTTCATATTTGTTTACTACACATTATTTTACACCTAGTACACTATTATTTTTTTCAATTTTTGTGACTGGGGGTGAGTGGGATGCAGACTCGGATACTTCACACGATCCTGTAACCCCACTCCGACACCTGGTCACATAAATGAAAAAAAAAAGTCTTAAAGGTGTAAAACAACATGTAAACAAATACGAAAAAAAATGCATGCTGACAGGGGGGAAGAGAACTCGGGGAAATTCAGATCATGACCTTTAAACTCCAGTGATTTTTTTTTTTTTGTTTTTTGTTTTGCTCGGGTCAAACACTTCAGTTTGACAAAAAAAAGTACCAGGCTTAGAAGAAAAAAATTTTTTTCGTTTCAAAATGCAGTGCTCCAGCCTGGCCGCTGTCTATTGACTGAAACAAGTACAAGATACAAGATATGTCTGCATGCATAGGGATAGGGTTTTTGGTAGGTAGGTAGATAGTTACACACATACATGCACATTTAGACATAGGTGCAGGAATGCCTGTGTGGTAAGTAGCTTGCTTACCAACCACATGGTTCCGGGTTCAGTCCCACTGCGTGGCACCTTGGGCAGGTGTCTTCTACTATAGCCTCAGGCCGACCAAAGCCTTGTGAGTGGATTTGGTAGACAAAAACTGAATGAAGCCTGTCGTATATATGTATATAGGCACCGGAGTGGCTGTGTGGTAAATAGTTTGCTAACCAACCACATGGTTCCGGGTTCAGTCCCACTGCGTGGCACCTTGGGCAGGTGTCTTCTACTATAGCCTCAGGCCGACCAAAGCCTTGTGAGTGGATTTGGTAGACAAAAACTGAATGAAGCCTGTCGTATATATGTATATGTGTGTGTGTGTGTGTGTGTGTGTGTGTGTGTGCGTGTATGTTGGTGTGTCTGTGTTTGTCCCCCTAGCATTGCTTGATAACCGATGCTGGTGTGTTTGCGTCCCTGTCACTTAGCAGTTCGGCAAAAGAGACTGACAGAATAAGTACTGGGCTTACAAAGAATAAGTCCAGGGGTGCTCCAGCATGGCCACGGTCAAATGACTAAAACAAGAAAAAGAGAAAGAGAATGCACACACACACAAATACACACACATATGTACACTCACTGACATCCATGTGTACATAGACTTATGCACAGATTTCCATACAGGACCACCCCCCATTAACCCCTTAATCACACATACACACAAATCAGAGGTCCTTCCCAAGTCATAGGCCCATAAAGCCAGTTTTCTCTGAATTCTGTGGCGTATGTATCATCCCCTGGCAGGGACATCAGCCTCTCCTGGGATTACTCATTTTTGATGGCTGAGTGGACAAGAGTGACATGAAGTGAATTGTTTGGCTCAAGAACACAGAGCATCACCCAGGCTGAGAATTGAAAGCACGGTCTTAGAATAATGAATGCAGCACTAACCACTGAGCAACATGATCATGGATACACATAGATACACACACACACACACATGGTGCATGGGCACACATACACAGACACACACGAGCAGACTAGCACAGACACACACACACGCACGCACGCAGACATACACACACGCAGACACACACACACACGCACACACACACACACACATGCACGCAGACACACACACGCAGACACAGAGACACACACACACGCACGCAGACACACACAGACATACAAACGCATGCAGACACACACATTCTTTTACTTGTTTCAGTCATTAGACTGCAGCCCCTTACTGGGGCACTATCTTAAAAGCTTTAGGGTGATTGAATTGACCCCAGTAATTATTCTTTTTTAAGCCTGGTACTTATTTTACTAGAGTCCTTTTGCCACAATAGCTAAGTTACAGGGCCAAGCCAACACTGGTTATCATGTGGTGGTGTGGGACAAACACACAAACATACATATAAAAAAGCAGTGTCCCAGCCTGGCCACAGCTCTCAAGCTGAAACAATAAAATATATACCCACACACAAATATATATAAATATATATAGGCATAGGAGTGGCTGTGTGGTAAGTAGCTTGCTTACCAGCCACATGGTTGCGGGTTCAGTCCCACTGCGCGACCCCTTGGGCAAGTGTCTTCTACTATAGCATCGGATTTGTGAGTGGATTTGGTAGACGGAAACTGAAAGCCTGTCGTATATATGTATATATACATACATATATGTGTGTGTGTGTGTGTGTGTGTGTGTGTGTCCCAACATCGCTTGACAACCGATGCTGGTGTGTTTACGTCCCTGTAACTTAGCGGTTCAGCAAAAGAGACCGATAGAATAAGTACTGGGCTTACAAAGAATAAGTTGATTTGCTCGACTAAAGGCAGTGCTCCAGCATGGCCGCAGTCAAATGACTGAAACAAGTAAAAGAGTACACACACACACACACACACAATTCTTTCAGTTTCCGTCTACAAAATCAACCCACAAGGCTTTGGCTTGAACCTGGAACCATGTGGTTGGAAAGCAAACTTCTTACCACACAGCCATGCCTACCTACACACACACACCTGATCCAAAATTATACAAAAAACAAGGGACAAATGAGGGATCAACACACACACACACACACACACACACACACACTGTTTGTTTCCTTTACGTTATTCTTTTTTTGCTTCAGTCAAACAAAATCGACCCCACGACTTATTCTTTGTAAGGCTAGTACTTAGTCTATCGGTCTATTTTGCTGAACCGCTAAGTTACAGGGATGTAAACACACCAGCACAAGCTGTCAAGCAGTGATGGGAGACAGACACAAAGACACACACACATACAGAGATATATATACATATATGTATATGATGGGCTTCTCTCGGTTTCCATCTACCAAATCACAAAGGCTCTGGTGAGCATGAGACTAAAGTAGAAGACAAAGTGCTTTGGAGTTGGATTGAACCCAGAACCATGTGATTGGTAAGCAAGCTTCTTGCCACACAGCCACTCCTTCTATATATATAGGGAGAGACACACACACACACACAGACACACACACGTGTCTGATGCATGTGCATACACACACATCTACAAATATCCACACATGTGCATCCAGTCATCCGTATCTACAGACACGGATGCACAAATGTTTCCAGACCCAAAACATCTCATGAGCATAAACAGACACACACACAGACACATACACACACACACACACACACACACACACACATACATACACATATAGACACACGCACACACACACACACAGACACACAAATAGACACACACACACAGACACACATATATAGACACACGCACACACAGACAAACACACACACACACACACAAACACACACATAGACAAACACACACACAGACACACAAACAGACACAAAAACACACACACACACACACAAACACACATGCACACACATCTACAAATATCCACACACATGCATCCAGTCATCCATATCTACAGACACGGATGCACAAACATTTCTAGACCCAAAACGCCTCACACACACACACACACACACACACACAGGCAATACTCAGCTACACACATAACCACACAATGTTGACTGATAACAACTGGATTAGTCATCGTGGAAGCCAACAGAAGATCCATTCATAACATGTTGATGACTGGGGCTTTAGCCAATCAGTGGACAAAACCCCTTCTGCCCAACCCTTTTTTTTTTTCTGGCAAGGGGAAAAAAAATCTAAGGAAGACATTTATATCCTGCTATATGATCGTAGAAAGGTGACAATCGTTTTGATGAATAATAAGGGGTGTGTGGAGGTAACTGGAGATGTTTGTATATAGCAAGAATTAGCTCAGTAAAGTGTGAGAGAGAGAGAGAAATATTTTTGAACAACATTATTATTTTCCAGGAATTTTTATTGACAGAAGGTAAACAGAGATAGTGTGCTAATGTTGAAGAGAGAGCTGGTGTTGGAGAGACAGGGAGACAGAGCGGGGAAGGGAGATGGAGAGTGGGATGGAGAGGGAGAGAGCCAGAGAGAGAGAGAGGGAGAGAGAAAGAGGGAGAGATCTAATTGACAGAGGGCTAGAGACAAAGTGGTAGACTTAGTGAGCAAGCTGAAGGAGAGAGACAGAAAAATAGACAGAGATAGAGAGACAGAGAGAGATATAGAGAGATAGAGAGACAAAAAAATAGACAGAGATAGAGAGACAGAGAGAGATATAGAGAGCTAGAGAGACAGAGAGAGATATAGATAGAGAGATAGGGAGACAGAGAGATAGAGAGACAGAGAGACGGAGACAAGAGAGATATAGAGAGATAGAGAGACAGAGAGAGATATAGAGAGATAGAGATAGAGAGATAGGGAGACAGAGAGATAGAGAGACAGGGAGACAGAGAGACAGAGAGACAGAGAGACAGAGACAGGGAGACAGAGAGACAGGGAGACAGGGAGACAGGGAGACAGAGAGACAGGGAGACAGAGAGACAGGGAGACAGGGAGACAGGGAGACAGGGAGACAGAGAGACAGGGAGACAGAGAGACAGGGAGACAGAGAGACAGGGAGACAGAGAGACAGGGAGACAGGGAGACAGAGAGACAGAGAGACAGAGAGACAGAGAGACAGGGAGACAGGGAGACAGAGAGACAGGGAGACAGAGAGACAGAGAGACAGAGAGACAGGGAGACAGGGAGACAGGGAGACAGGGAGACAGGGAGACAGAGAGACAGGGAGACAGAGAGACAGAGAGACAGAGAGAGAGAGAGAGAGAGACCGAGAGATAGAGAGAGAGAGAGACCGAGAGATAGAGAGAGAGAGAGACCGAGAGATAGAGAGAGAGAGAGACAGAGAGACCGAGAGAGAGACAGAGACAGAGAAACAGAGAGATAGAGAGACAAAGAGATAGAGAGACAAAGAGATAGAGAGACAAAGAGATAGAGAGACAAAGAGATAGAGAGACAAAGAGATAGAGAGACAAAGAGATAGAGACAAAGAGATAGGAGACAGAAGACTAGAGAGACAAAGAGATAGAGAGACAAAGAGATAGAGAGACAAGAGATAGAGAGACAAAGAGATAGAGAGACAAAGAGATAGAGAGACAAAGAGATAGAGAGACAAAGAGATAGAGAGACAAAGAGATAGAGAGACAAAGAGATAGAGAGACAAAGAGATAGAGAGACAAAGAGATAGAGACAAAGAGACAGAGAGACAAAGAGACAGAGGGACAGAGAGACAGAGAGAGGCAAACAGATTCAGTGAGAGAGAGACTTAATGAGTCAGCTGAAGGAGAGAGACACAAGGAGAAACAGAGACAGACAAAAGTGGTAGACTTATTGAGCAAGCTGAAGGAGAGAGAGACAAAGCCAGAGAGACAGGCAGACAGAGAGAGAGAGAGCAAAGAGAGAAACCTAGTGACAGAGGACTAGAGAGAGAAGTAGACAAAGTGGTGGACTTATTGAATGAGATGATGGAGAGAGAGAGAGAGAGAGAGAGAGACAGAAAGTAAGATAAAGAAACAAAATGAGAGAGAGAGAGAGAGAAAACCGCAGAAAACAAAAAAAAAAAACGATTTAGCCATTAAAATGTGTGCAGGAATAAAACGAAGGTGAGCACTTACCTTACAGGCCCTGGTAGGGAATGTGGGTAATGGTGTCTCGCTTCTGACTGACGTCTCATCATCAAAGTGCGACTGGGTTACACTGCCCCCTTCGCTGCTACCTTCCACAGAGTCCGATTCTACGCTGGCGCTGTTGTAACCGACTTTGACGAGGCGTCCATCCTGCACCAGCTGGCCGGTCTTCACCCCTTTCTTCAGCCAGAGGCGCAGCTGCTGGTTCAAGTTCACCCCTTCCGTCAGCTCGACGTTGTAGCTGCGGCATATGTACTTCTCGATATTGTGCAGGCTCGAGCCCCCAATCTCCCCGAGCTCCTTAACCGAGCGGGCGATCAGCTTCACCAGCTCGGTGCCCCGGCCGACCTTCAGGGTGCGGCTCTTGAGCTGCGCCACGCGCTCCGGGTCCTTGTAGGAGCATAGGCCCTTGTTGTAGACCTTCAGCACGCTGCCCTCCTTCACGCACAGCTCCAGATGCTGTTCGATGACTTCGCGACTCACCTTGTGCGACTGACGGACAGCATTGCAGATTCTGTCGATGCTGGGTCGCTGTTTCTGTTGTTTGATCTTGCGGATGGCCTCCAGGATCCACTTGGTGTAGGTAGCGTTTGCTAGCCCAGGCTGCAAGGAGTCTTTCCTTTCTTTCACCATGTTGGACAGCTACACAATGACTGGAGATATAGCAACATGACCCAACCAACAAGCTTCCTCAGAACTCAGAAGCAACAGCAATAGCAACAAGAAGAAGGGTTGCAGAAGAAGAAGAAGAAGAAGAAGCAGTAGACGGGGTAACAGCAGGAAATCGCGGAAAACAGTGGCCCAAGGCGGGATCAACCAGTGATGCACGAGATCACTTGTCTCAGAAGCCCCGCGGAAACAGGTGCTTGTAGGGGCAGGGTTAATTTTGCTGGCAGTAGCAATAGTACTAACAAAAACGTTTGTAGCTTGGGACCAGGGGGAGCCAGAAGCTAAACAAAATGTGCACGAGTTGTCACAGAAATGGGGGTTTGCTGGAACCCAAAACATTGGAAATCCAGCTGGAATGGGGAGAAAAAAGGGACAACGATTGAGGGGTGTTTGCTAGAATCCAAATCATTGGAAAATCCAGCTCAGTCTGGGAGGGTGGGGTTAGAGAAAAAAAGGGGTGTGAGGCAATAATTGGATTAGGGCAAAAGCTTAAATTAATGCTGGGGTTATTGCTAAGAGCATATGTGTATATATATATACAAATATATATATACACACTCACGTAGGAGGAGCAGTTGTCTAAACAAAATGTCAGTGTAAGAACTATGTTTGCTGTAATAATAATAATAATGGTGAGGAGTTAATTTTTTTTTCAAAAATGCTAAAAATTTCTTTTTCTTTTTTCTCCTTGATTGAAAATATATAAAAACACAAAATCTTTGTGAGTGTGTCAGCAGGTTGGTTACGTAACAATACTGAAAGGAAGAAAGAGGTTGATGCGGAACGGACCAGTTTCGCTTTCTGAGATGGGGCGCACGGAAATAATAATAATTATCTAAAAAAAAAAAAAAAAAAAAGGGAAGGGAGAATTAAGTGGGGGGAGTAAAGGGAATCATCACATGTCTTTTTCTTTTGTTCTTTTTTATCAAGTCCTCTGTTGTTTTTTTTTTTAATATATATATATATATGTGTGTGTGTATGTGTGTGTTTGTGATGGTGATCGCGGGTTCAGGTGTATCAGAGAAGCTTCAGTTTTGATAGTGTTTCCAAGACCGAGCAACGGCTAGTCTAGTGACGGAACATCCTCGAAACATCTCCAACGATTTGTCTTCTTGTAATGATGATGTTGTTGTGGTTATTGTCCTTGTAGTTGTAGATATTGATCCAGGCAGGCACCTGTCAACAGAAAAAAAAAACACCAATAAATATATATATATATATAATATTATACACACAGCAATGAATCACTCTATACACACTCCCTAAAATGCCCCTCCTTAGAAATATGAATCACAAGTTTTATACATACATATACACACAAAATTTATGAATCACAAAGGAACACCTCACTGTATAACCATTCCTTCTTAAAACCTAACTAACAATTTATATACACAAATTATATAATATCTATCTATATCTCTATATCTACCTATCTAGATTATAATATGATATATAATATATATATATATCTATATATAGATATATATATAATATATGTGAAAATGATTATATCACTGTATTTATATGTGTGTGCATATATATACACGTATGTATATATATATATATATATATATATATATATATATATTTACATGCACACATAAAGATGAATCACTTTTATATACCACACTATATAACTAACTCCATCTGCTAGGACCTCAGTAAACACATATTTGTGTGTGTGTGTGTATATATATATATATATATATATATATGCAAACGTTAAATGATGAAGATTGTGAAATATATATATATATATATATATATATATATATATATATATATATATATATATATACCCTTTTTACTCTTTTACTTGTTTCAGTCATTTGACTGCGGCCATGCTGGAGCACTGCCTTTTAGTCAAGCAAATCGACCCCGGGACTTATTCTTTGTAAGCCCAGTACTTATTCTATCAGTCTCTTTTGCCAAACCGCTAAGTGACGGTTGTCAAGCAAACACAGACACACAAACACACACACATATATATATGACAGGCTTCTTTTCAGTTTCCGTCTACCAAATCCACTCACAAGGCATTGGTCGGCCTGGGGCTATAGCAGAAGACACTTGCCCAAGGTGCCACGCAGTGGGACTGAACCCGGAAACATGTGGTTGGTAAACAAGCTACTTACCACACAGCCACTCCTGTGCTTTTATATATATATATATGTGCGTGCGCATATATGTATATATATATTATATATATATTTATATATGTGCGCACGCATATATATATGTATATATATTTACATGCACACATACAAAAATGAATCACTTTTATATACCTCACTATATAACTAATTCCATCCGCTACAACCGCAGCAAACATACACATATTTTTGTGTGGTGTGTATATACAAACGTATATACAAATGATGATGAGGAGTATTGAGATATATATACATATACACGCACACACAGATATGTATACAAATATGCATGCACCATACACAGATACACATAAATTAATCACCCTACATATTTCACAACAACCAATCCCACACACACACACACATGCATGCATGCACAGACAGATACAAATATACACAGAAAATCGCTATACACCTCTCATTATAGCCAATCCTATCTTCTGAAACCTGAGTATTTTACAGACACACATGAATCATATTAGTTATATGGTATACAATAAGAGAATACGGTACTTCCTACGTCAATGGTTCTCAACCGAGGTGCATATGGCCCTTGCGGGGGGTCCATATAAGATTTTGTTGTTAAAATCTATCTGCAACAAACTGGTTATATTTTTGCGATACATAATATTACAATATTACAAAAGGCGCAGGAGTGGCTGTGTGGTAAGTAGCTTGCTAACCAACCACATGGTTCCGGGTTCAGTCCCACTGCGTGGCATCTTGGGCAAGTGTCTTCTGCTATAGCCCCAGGCCGACCAATGCCTTGTGAGTGGATTTGGTAAACTGAAACTGAAAGAAGCCTGTCGTATATATGTATATATATATGTATGTGTGTGTGTCTGTGTTGGTCCCCCTAGCATTGCTTGACAACCGATGCTGGTGTGTTTACGTCCCCGTCATTTAGCGGTTCGGCAAAAGAGACCGATAGAATAAGTACTAGGCTTACAAAGAATAAGTCCCGGGGTCGATTTGCTCAACTAAAAGGCGGTGCTCCAGCATGGCCGCAGTCAAATGACTGAAACAAGTAAAAGAGAGTAATACATGAGGCAGAAGCAAGCTGGCAGAATCATTAGCACGGCAGGCAAAATGCTTAGCAGTATTCCGCTCGCCTTTACGTTCTGAGTTCAAATTCCACCAAGGTTGAAATTGCTTTTCAACCTTTGAGGGTCGATAAAATAAGTACTAGTCGAGTATTGGGGTCAAAGTAATCGACTTAACCCCTCAACTGAAATTGCTGGCCTTGTGCCAAAAATTGAAATCAGTATTACAATACACAAGGTTTTTCTTTTTTTCTTTTACACAATTTCTAATAAAATTTAATAAAAATGATTTTTTTAAACATATAGGTACAGGCACAGGAGTGGCTCTGTGGTAAGTAGCTTGCTTCCCAATCACATGGTTCCAGGTTCAGTCCCACTGCATGGCACCTTGGGCAAGTGTCTTTTACTATGGATGGAAGCACTCCGTTGGCTACGACGACGAGGGTTCCAGTTGATCCGATCAACGGAACAGCCTGCTCGTGAAATTAACGTGTAAGTGGCTGAGCATTCCACAGACACGTGTACCCTTAACGTAGTTCTCGGGGATATTCAGCGTGACACAGAGAGTGACAAGGCCGGCCCTTTGAAATACAGGTACAACAGAAACAGGAAGTAAGAGTGAGAGAAAGTTGTGGTGAAAGAGTACAGCAGGGATCACCACCATCCCTGCCGGAGCCTCGTGGAGCTTTTAGGTGTTTTCGCTCAATAAACACTCACAACGCCCGGTCTGGGAATTGAAACGTGATCCTACGACCGCGAGTCCGCTGCCCTAACCACTGGGCCATTGCGCCTCCACGTCTTTTACTATAGCCTCAGGTTGACCAAAGCCTTGAGTGGATTTGGTAGATGGAAACTGAAAGAAGCCTGTCGTATATATAATATATGTGTATATATTTATGTGTGTGTCTTTGTGTCTGTGTCATCCCCTCACCGTCACTTGACAATTGATGTTGGTGTGTTTATGTCCCTGTAACTTAGAATAAATACCAAGTTTACAAAGAATAAGTTCTAGGGTCGATTTCTTTGACGAAAAGGCAGTGCTCCATGGAAAGGTAGACCTGGGGCTAAACAACAAAAACAATCCACCTGACTTCACTAAATCGAACAATGTATCATCATCATCATTGTTCGACTGTGGTCGAGACAATGGAATTTACTATGTTACGCCAGACTTCACGGTCCATCATGGCATTACAGAGGTCCCGTTGCTGGATGTCTGTATCCCTGGAGATTACATCAGGGTAGGAGAGTGTGCGCCCTCTGGTATTGCGAGTAGATGGCTTCCAGAGGAGAAGAGTAGAAATTACTTCTTTTTCAGCTCTACAACAATGTCCAGCAAACTGGACTCTCCTACCTTTCACAAGAGATGACACAGGTGGTAGTTTCCCATATATTTGCATTTTGGTTTGTTGGCGCCTCCACGAGAGATTTTGAGCTCTCATAAGGAGAACAATGTATATATGCGGGTCTGGTTGAAAGGTATCAGGATTGGGGCTAGGGTTATAAAAAGAAAACTACAACACACATCAATTCAACATCTAATCCCCTTCGAAATAGTCCCCTTCTCTCTGAAGCCACAGACTTTATCCTGAATTGTTTCCATTGATGGAAGCATTCCTGGAACTCCCTTTTTATGATAGCAAGCAGCTGCCATGTTGCATTCTCTTGGATTTCCTAGACGTCTTGAAATCTTGTTCCTGGCAGAAGCGTTAGCACGCCGGGCAAAATGCTTTGCGCTATTTCGTCGGCTGCTACGTTCTGAACTCAAATTCCACCGAGGTCGACTTTGCCTTTCATCCTTTCGGGGTCAATAAAATAAGTACCTATTTCTTTACTACCCACACGGGGCTAAACAAGGACAGACAAACGGATTAAGTCGATTACATCGACCCCAGTGCGTAACTGGTACTTAATTTATCGACCCCGAAAGGATGAAAGGCAAAGTCGACCTGGGCGGAATTTGAACTCAGAACGTAACGGCAGACGAAATACGGCTACGCATTTCGCCCGGGGTGCTAACGGTTCTGCCAGCTCGCCGCCTAAAATAAGTACCAGTTACACACTGGGGTCGATATAATCGACTTAATCCGTTTGTCTGTCCTTATTTGTCCCCTCTGTGTGTAGCCCCTTATGGGCAGTAAAGAAATAAGAAAGAAATAGAGGGATTACATTCAACCCACATTTCACCACCTGTTGTGACCGTTTTCACAAAGTTTTTTCGTCATCCTCAGCATAATGAAGGAGATCCTACAAGGCTGAAACCTGATCTTTTCGAGATGACCACACTCTACACACTTTACTTTCAAGCACTGCTATAAACAGCAGAAGCGAATGAGAACGTTCTAAAATGGTGTGCATGTGCAACAGAGCTTACAGTCAATTTGTACAGAGTAGCTTCATTCTGCATCCTTCAGCACCATTACCGTAGCAACAGTTCTGATACTTCTTGATCAGATGGGCTTCTTTCAGTTTCCATCTACCAAATCCACTCAAAAGGCTTTGGTCATTCTGAGGCTATAGTAAAAGACACTTTTTTTTTTACCCTTTTACTTGTTTCAGTCATTTGACTGCGGCCATGCTGGAGCACCGCCTTTAATTGAGCAACTTGACCCCGGGACTTATTCTTTGTAAGCCCAGTACTTATTCTATTGGTCTCTTTTGCCGAACTGCTAAGTGACGGGGACATAAACACCAGCATCGGTTGTCAAGCAATGCTAGGGGGACAAACACAGACACACAAACGCACACACACACACATATATATATATATATATATATATATATATATATATACGACGGGCTTCTTTCAGTTTCTGTCTACCAAATCCACTCACAAGGCTTTGGTCGGCCTGAGGCAATAGTAAAAGGTACTTGTCCAGAGTTCCACACAGTCGGACTGAACCTGGAACCATGTGGTTGGGAAGCAAGCTTCTTACCACACAGCCACATCTGAGTGGTTATTTTACCACATGTGGTAGTAAATCACATGTAACTGCACCAGCCTTACACACCCGCTGCGATAAACATGTTACATGAGATACAGCATTGGTATGTCTGCTTTTTTTTCCATACAGACATAGATTGAACAAGACATTGTGAGGCAGTATTCTTAAAGGCCAGATGCCCTTCCTAATGCCAGCCCTTTATTGCACATCAAAATGCCACTTGCTTGTACACACACATACATACAGATTTCCATTTGCTTTCTATCAACCAAACTCCTCTCACAGTCAGTCTCAAGCTTAAAATTAAAGACACTTGCCCAAGATGTCATGCAATAGGGCCAAAACCTGGAACCACAGGACTACAAAGCAAACTTCTTATCACCATCATACTTCGGCACACACATTTCTAAACTGTTTCTTATTTCTTTACTGCCCACAGGGGGCTACACACAGAGGGGACAAACAAGGACAGACAAAGGAATTTTTCATGTCATTTTTTCATAAGTGATGTAGTGGTGTAGCAAAATTTGACTTATGCATATTAATTTCCATTATATTGTACCAAAATTTCATTCATTTATTTGTAGAGTTAAGGAAGTTATTAAAAATTGAAACCCATCAGCGACTTTTGGGACACATGTACCTATATATTTATACATACAGACTTCCTTCTGTCATGAATGACCAAAAGATTGCACCTAGAAAGTTCCCCTCCGAGGCACAAGTCTCGGCAAGGTTGTTTATGGAAGACCAGCAGTTGCCCAGGCATACCAGCCTCTCCTCTCCACATCACCAATGTTATGCAAGGGAAAGGCAAAGGCCAATACAGTTTGGCACCAGTGATGTTGCAACTCATTTCTACAGCTGAGAGAACTGGAGTAACTTAAAATATAGTGTCTTGCTCAAAAACACAACACACAACCCAATCCAAGAATTGAACTCACTACCTCATGATTGTGAGCCCAATGCTCTAACTACTGAGCAATGCGCCTTCACATACAGACATACACACATATTAACACATATTTACCAGCCTTTGCCAGACCATAGGTTTTCTAGTATATCCTTTCTTGTTCATCAATGTAGTAGTTCCAATAGATTTTTGCAGAGGAAACCTGTTGGCTGGGAATGTAAACTACATAATAATTCCACAATATCTAACAATTCTACAGATATAAACTGTAGAATTGTTTGGTCACCAGTTCAAACATGTTTAACCTGTTAGACTAGCATTTCTTTATTGCCCACGAGGGGCTAAACAAGGACAGACAAAGGGATTAAGTCGATTACATCGACCCCAGTATGTAACTGGTACTTAATTTATCAACCCCGAAAGGATGAAAGGCAAAGTCGACCTCGGTGGAATTTGAGCTCAGAACATAACGGCAGACGAAACACTGCTGAGTATTTTGCCCGGCATGCTAACATTTCGGCCAGCTTGCCACCTTCTTTCAGTTTCTGTCTACCAAATCCACTCAGAAGGCTCTGGTAAGCCTGAGGCTATAATAGAAGACACTTGCCCAAGGTGCCATACAGAGGGACTGAACACGGAACCATAGAATGAATAGCTAGAGGGAGGGTCCATCTGAGTAAAATAGGAATCAAAGGGATCCATAGGTAAAAAATGGTTGAGAAACAGTGTTCTACAACAAGACTATTTCTCCATCAAAAAATACAGTAATGGCCTTCTTATGGGTTTGACTATGTCTCAAACATATTAGAACAAATTTATATTTTTATATCAATCGCTGCTTAGCGCTTCTGATTTGAATGCCCATAATTTCCCTGATGTTCCATAACATCATCTCTAGGAAAATCCACAAAAAATGATTTGAGAAAAACACAAAACATTATGAACTCAAACAAAAAAAATTGTGAAAACAGTCGCCATTCAAAATCTAACTTAGAATGGATCTGTCTGTCAAACAGAAAAAAAAAACATCATCACTGAGATGCAATATGTAAGCACAAGCCTCTCTATTTCCCTGTTACCCTCTAACCTTTCATCATTTGATGCTGGATCACTTCCTCTAATGCCCTCACTGTTGTGGCAAAACACCTGCTTCAGTCTGTCACACTCATAATTCCTTGTCTTGTGAGTTACATGGTTACCCTGCCAGTGCTGGTACCACATTAAAAGCATCCAGCCCACACTGTAATGTGGTTGGTGCTAAGACGGGCACCTACTTCTGTCTCTCTGCCACACTAACCTTTCATCCTCTGACACAAGTTCCCCTCCTCAAATGCCCTGCCCCTCTCATAATTCTTTGTCTTGTGAGTTACGTGGTTACCCTGCTAGTGCTGGTGCCACATTAAAAGCATCCAGTCCACACTGTAACATGGTTGGCATTTGGAAGGGCATCCAGTTGTAAAAATCATGCCAAAACTAACCTCACCTGTGCTAGCGCCACGTAAAAGGTAATGAGTCCACTCTGTGGAGTGGTTGGTGCTAGGAAGGGCATCCAGCCATAAAAATCACTGCCAAAGCAAACACAGTAGCTGAGAGTAGTTTTTTTACCTGGTCAGCTCCTGCCAACTGTCCTACCCATGCATGCAGGAAAGATTAACCCTTTCCTTACTGTATTTATTTTGAGATTCTCTTTATTTCTTTCAATTAATTTTAAATATAACAAAGAATTTAGTAAAATAACTTAGTTATCATTCAGCTAGTGTTAGGAACATAAATTGTGAGTAAGGTTTGGTGGAAGATTTTAATTAAAAACTTATGAAAACAAGACATTTGTACTCAGAGCCAGAACCGGTTTCAACCGAGTTGGTAATGAAAGGGTTAAGAATTGTTTCTCTTATATATTTTATCCCTTTCCTTACTGTATTTATTTTGAGATGCTCTGTGTTTCAATTAATTTTAAATATAACAAAGAATTTAGTAAAATAACTTAGTTATCATTCAGCTAGTGTTAGGAATATAAATTGTGACTAAGGTTTGGTGGAAGAGTTTAAT
Source organism: Octopus sinensis (assembly GCF_006345805.1). Classification (NCBI taxonomy): domain Eukaryota; kingdom Metazoa; phylum Mollusca; class Cephalopoda; order Octopoda; family Octopodidae; genus Octopus; species Octopus sinensis. The sequence continues at coordinate 14,935,388 of NC_043023.1, forward strand.
TCAGAACTTTTGAAAACAAGACATTTGTCCTACAAAGCCAGAGGCAGTTTCAGCCAGATTTATATCAAAAGAGTTAAAAATATCATGGTGACTTCAACCCTTTTGTTACCATATTTCTGTTGAGATGCTCTGTGTTTCTTTCAATTACTTTAAATATAACAAAGAATTTAGTAAAATAACTTAGTTATCATTCAGCTAGTGTTAGGAATATAAATTGTGACTAAGGTTTGGTGGAAGATTTTAATTCAGAACTTTTGAAAACAAGACATTTGTCCTACAAAGCCAGAGGCAGTTTCAGCCAGATTTATATCAAAAGAGTTAAAAATATCATGGTGACTTCAACCCTTTTGTTACCATATTTCTGTTGAGATGCTCTGTGTTTCTTTCAATTACTTTAAATATAACAAAGAATTTAGTAAAATAACTTAGTTATCATTCAGCTAGTGTTAGGAATATAAATTGTGGCTACGGTTCAGTGGAAGATTTTAATTCAAAACTTATGAAAACAAGACATTTGTACTACAGAGCCACAGCCGGTGTCATCCGGGTTGGTAATAACGAAAGAGGTAAGCAATGATGATAAGTACTAGTCCTGCAGTTCACACATCATGTATACAACACGAATCATGCAAATAGGGGCAACAACAAACAACAGACATACAACTAAACTGTGTGACCTACACACAAGACAGCGGGCATCTAACTGTGCCTTGAAGAAACTTAGTTGAGCAAATTGTCTCCAGTACTTATTTTTTAAGCCTGGTACTCATTCTATCATTCTTTTTTTGCCAAACTGCTAAGCTACAGAAATATAAACACAGCAACACTGGTTGTCAAGTGGTGGCAGGGACAAACATGGACACAAAGACATACACATATGTGCAATGAGCTTCTTTCTGCTTCCATCTACCAACTTCACTCACGAGGCTTTGGTCAGCCTGAGGCTGTACTAGAAGACACTCGCCACTTGCCCAAGGTACCACGCAGTGGGACTGAACCCAGAACCGTGTAGCTGGGAAGCTAAGTTCCTACCATACAGCTACACTTATAGCAAAACTATTTAGGACAATATCCTACTGCACGTGTGTGTGTGTGTGTGTGTATATATATCACCATGACCGACCACGTTATCAGATATTGCTACACATCGCTGGTCACAATGCGCTTCGCATTGTTTTAGCCTTCAAATGACGCCACCCCGATGGCTAAGTGAGCAGGCCAACAGAAGAAAGTGAGAGAGAAAGTTATGGCGTAAGAGTACAGCAGGGATCACCACCACCCCTTGCCAGAGCCTCGTGGAGCTTTAGGTGTTTTCGCTCAATAAACACTCACAATGCCCGGTCTGGGAATCAAAACTGTGATCCTACGACCGCGAGTCCGCTGCCCTAACCATTGGGCCTCCACGTATATATATATATACATATATATATATAGGGAAGCTTTATGAAAATAGACAAAAGACGAAGGCAGGTTTACGGAAATAAACAAAAGACGAAGGCAGGTGGAATACAAACAAACAATTGTATTAGTATGGCGCTCAGGAAATATAAATAAAACAAGTCTTTAACGTTTCGAGCCTATGCTCTTCAACAGAAAGATACACAGAGAAAAAACACAGAAAGAAGGAGAGAAAAAAAATATGCGTGCAGAGGCTAGCGAATCAACATGGCGATCTGATTTCGGCCAGAAGTCAAAGATCAAACATGAGACGCAATATATATATATATACATAAATATTACATTTATAAATCACTTAGAGAGATTTATACAGTAGCAGCATGATAAAGTGATGGTTTGTTGCCAACATGTGCTACCCACAAGAACACTGAAAATAAATTAAGATCAAGACTAAGAGCCATGGAAAGGAGAATGCTGAAGATTAACAAAATGGATTAACTGAAGACACAACAGGAGGATAAGAGTGATTATAGGTTTAATGGATACTAGTAGTATCGCCCGGCATTGCTCGGGTTTGTAAGGGAAATAACTATATAAGCATTTTTAGAGATGTAAAGTATAATAGCCATTTCAATATGGCTAACCACAAGGTGGGGGGTGTTACTGTAGCTTTTTACGTTCTGAGATTTAATAATACATTTTTAGAGAGTTACTTCCCTTATATAATAGCAAAAAAATGCATTAAAATGAGAAAAAATTATGGTAAATTTTTTTTTAAATCGTAGACTCATCATAGACGCGCGCTAATACCCAGAAGGGCTCGATATGAATCACGACTATAAGATACCCGGTTTTGGTTAAACTGCACCGCAAAATGTGGGAGTAGTTAGGAATCTAAATCATAGGAGACAGACAGCACACAACTTCACTTTTATATATAAAGATTATCTGGAAAATAAAAACATAGAAATGGTCTCTCATTTCTATGAGGCGGCAAGCTGGCAGAAACATTAGCATGCCAGGCGAAATGCTTAGCGGTATTTCGTCTGCCGCTACGTTCTGAGTTCAAATTCCGCCGAGGTCGACTTTGCCTTTCATCCTTTTGGGGTCAATTAAATAAGTACCAGTTACGCACTGGGGTCGATATAATCGACTTAATCCGTTTGTCCTCTCAGTGTTTAGCCCCTTGTGGGTAGTAAAGAAATAGGTATTTCGTCTGTCTTTACATTCTGAGTTCAAATTCTGCTAAGATCAACTTTACCTTTCATCCTTTCGGTGGTCGATAAACTAAATACCAGTTACGGACTGGGGTCGATGTAATTGACTTAATCTCTTAGTCTCTCCTTGTTTGTCCCCCTCTATGTTTAGCCCCTTGTGGGCAATAAAAGAAATAAGAAATGGTCTCTGATGGGATGTCATCATCATCATCATCATCGTCGTTTAACGTCCGTTCTCCATGCTAGCATGGGTTGGACGGTTCGACCGGGGTTCTGGGAAGCCAGAAGGCTGCACCAGGCTCCAGTCTAATTTGGCAATGTTTCTACAGCTGGATGCCCTTCCTAACGCCAACCACTCCGTGAGTGTAGTGGGTGCTTTTTACGTGCCACCTGCACAGGTGCCAGGCGGGGCTGGCAACGGCCACGGTCAGATTGGTGTATTTTATGTGCCACCGGCACGGAAGCCAGTCGAGGCGGTGCTGGCATTGGCCACGAGTCGGATAGTGCTTTTTACGTACCACCAGACCAGGGATCCTGGCTGGTTCAATTCGATTTCGATTTCGCTTGCCCCAACATGTTTAGAAGAAAGTACAATCAACAGAATAGCAAACTGACGGAGGGGACACCAGTGTCCAGAAAAAATGAAGGCTTTGTCAGATTCTTTGGTACCCGAACATGGATGAGGCAAACATCAGATGGTGGTTGGTAAAGAGAACATGCCAAGGCCTTCGTCAAGCAGTGGACTGATCATTAGGGTGGAGTGTTTCTTCACGATTTTCGATTCTGTGATGGGGGTAGTGCGGAAAAGTTGTGAATGGACATCAAAATAACTGGTGGAAAAAACTTAGAACTTTGCGACAGTATCTTCTGTTTCCACAAATGGATCAATAAATGAAAAAAGTGGGGGGGAAACCTCTCTCTTTACTCTTTTACTTGTTTCAGTCATTTGACTGCGGCCATGTTGGAGCACCACCTTTAGTCGAGCAACTCGACCCCGGGACTTATTCTTTGTAAGCCCAGTACTTATTCTATCGGTCTCTTTTGCCGAACCGCTAAGTGACGGGGACGTAAACACACCAGCATCGGTTCTCAAGCAATGCTAGGGGGACAAACACAAATACATACATATAAATATATATATATATAATAGAAATATTAAAATTACTAAGTCTCTCTAAAAGAGAACAACGGCAGCGTTCCCGGAAAATATTAGTTATCGCCATACTAATATGGCATTCTTATAAAAATAAGAAAAAAGCTGACCACTTATTAGCTCCATGAGGCCATCGCCTTAAGTTAGCTATTTGATACACAAACTGTATCCATATAACCTTTGAACAAGGGAGGTCAGTCGCTCCACACTACTTGGCCGGCAGCTACAGACGCGTTTCAGGGTATTGCCCTTTTCAATGCAGCGTAGCCAAACCAGTAGGTGTCGCTTCCGACAATCTCTGTCAAAGGTTTTATTTACCAGCTTCGGTGGAATACATCCACTTGTTTTCAATAATAGAAATATTAAAATTACTAAGTCTCTCTAAAAGAGAACAACGGCAGCGTTCCCGGAAAATATTAGTTATCGCCATACTAATATGGCATTCTTATAAAAATAAGAAAAAAGCTGACCGCTTATTAGCTCCATGAGGCCATCGCCTTAAGTTAGCTATTTGATACACAAACTGTATCCATATAACCTTTGAACAGAGATTGTCGGAAGCGACACCTACTGGTTTGGCTACGCTGCATTGAAAAGGGGCAATACCCCGAAACGCGTCTGTAGCTGCCGGCCAAGTAGTGTGGAGCGACTGACCTCCCTTGTTCAAAGGTTATATGGATACAGTTTGTGTATCAAATAGCTAACTTAAGGCGATGGCCTCATGGAGCTAATAAGCGGTCAGAGAAGGAGTGTGTATTATACACAAGGTTTAGGTTTTTCAGAGGTACAGCCCCCTAAAAATCCCTTAACCCTTTCGTTACTGTATTTATTTTGAGATGCTCTGTGTTTCTTTCAATTACTTTAGATATAACAAAGAATTTAGTAAAATTACTTAGTTATCATTAAGCTAGTGTTGGGAACCTAAATTGTGACAAAGGTTTGGTGGGAGATTTTAATTCAAAACTTATGAAAACAAGACATTTGTACTCAGAGTCAGAGCCAGTCTCAGTCGGGTTGGTAACGAAAGGGTTAAGCTAAGCCTGAAAGCAATGAAGTCATAAAAAAAATCATCCATAACTTGCAGTAATCAACATTTATTAAACGTTATTACTGTTATTTCTTAATTATCTGCAAACAAAATGCACAAAAAAGCTACACGTTTGCATTATGTTATATATACAATAATAATAAAGGATGTTACTGTATACATTTTTACAAACCAAGGACGTTATATAGACCCTTAGAGAAGGGGTTGCTATTATTCACAAGGTTTAGGTTTTTCAGAGGTACAGCCCCCTAAAAATCCCCTGCGTATTATACTCAAGGGCGGACTATACTCGAGGATTTACGGTATGTGGTCTGATAGCCGGGTCCACTAGAGCAGTGCTTTGTAAACTATCTGATGTGGCATACCAGTAGTTATTTTTTTCCAATGTGCCAGGGACAGGTAATATTTCTTAGTAATATTAATTTATACCAGAAAAAATATATTTAATGAATATAATAAAAGCTAACAATTTTCTTTTATCATATTTATTTTGTAAACAAATATACAATATTACATAAGCATTTTATAATTTTTCTTTCTTTCCTGGAAACTCGCTACGTACTGGCAGCTGATGGCTTGCAGACCGGCACCAAGTGGTGGACCACCACTTTGAGTAGCACTGCACTAGAGAAGCTTTACTGCGATTGCCACAGGATTCTGAGAATCCATATATTACACCACTAATTATATATATATATGTATATAGGCGCAGGAGTGGCTGTGTGGTAAGTAGCTTGTTTACCAACCACATGGTTCCGGGTTCAGTCCTACTGCATGGCACCTTGGACAAGTGTCTTCTACTATAGCCTTGGGCTGACCAAAACCTTGTGTGTGGATTTGGTAGACAGAAACTGAACGAAGCCCGTCATGTGTATGTATGTGTGTCATTCTGTCCATGCCTGTCCCCTACTCATCATCATCATCGTTTAGCATCCGCTTTCCATGCTAGCATGGGTTGGACAGTTCAACTGGGGTCTGGGAAGCCAGAAGGCTGCACCAGGCCCAGTCTGATCTGGCAATGTTTCTACAGCTGGATGCCCTTCCTAACGCCAATCACTCCGTGAGTGTAGTGAGTGCTTTTTACGTGCCACCGGCACGGGGACCAGAGGAGGCTGGCAAACGGCCACAATCAGATGGTGCTTTTTATGTGCCACCGACACAGAGGCCAGGCAAGGCTGGCAACGGTCACGATCGGATGGTGCTTTTTATCTGCCACCGGCACAGAGGCCGGGCAAGGCTGGCAACGGTCACGATCGGATGGTGCTTTTTACGTGCCACCAGCACAGATAACCGGTGTTGGAGTATTTTCATCCCCATAACTAGGCAAGAGACCAATAAAACAAGAACAAAGCTTTAAAAATAAAAAAATGAGTACTGGGGTTTAACTTGTTTGACTAAAATTCAAGGAGGTGCCCCAGCATGACCACAGTCTAATGACTACAGCAAGTCAAAAGATTAGAACAACGATGATGGTGTGTGGATGTATATAAGTACATACAAATAACTACCTAACTTAGTATTTCTTAGTGAAGTATATGTCCCAACCAAGTGAATTGTAGCAGCATTTTGGTGTGGTGTAGGGCTACCTCAAAATAGGGTTTAACCCTTTAGTGTTTAAACCGGCTATACCAGGCCAAAATTGTCTTCCTGTTTTATGCTCAAACCAGCCAGCTCTGACCTCTCACACCTACCCCACAAAGTCAGTCTAAAAATAAACAGGGGCATCATCAAAATCTCAGAGTTACAAGATGCTGTACAATTAATCTGAATGCTAAAGGGTTAAGTAACAAATGACTAAAACTTCAAATAAAGTTTTAATTAGAAATTTCTTTGGAATATAGCATATAACTAGCAATCCATCAGTTACGAAGATGAGGGTTCCAGTTGAACTGATCAACAGACGAGCAAGTGGCTGAGCACTTCATAGACACACGTAACCTTAACATAGTTCTCAGGAAGACAAGGCAGGCCCATTGAATTACAAATACTTCTTGATTTTGCCAGCTCAGTGGACTAGAGCAACGTGAAATAAAGTGTCTTGCTCAAGGACACAACACGTCGCTGGGTATTGAACTGATGAGTGAAACAAGTAAAACATAAAAGATATAGAAGGTAATTAATCTAATCAATTAATTTCGTCATCATCATCGGTTAACGTCTGCCTTCCATGCTGGCATGGGTTAGACAGTTGACAGGAGCTAGCCAGGTAGAAAACTGGTGGCAAACAGGCAGAAACGTTAGCATGCCGCGTAAAATGCTTAGCGGTATTTCGTCTGCCGCTACGTTCTGAGTTCAAATTCCGCCGAGGTCGACTTTGCCTTTCATCCTCTCGGGGTCAATAAATTAAGTAGCAGTTAAACACTGGGGTCGATGTAATCGACTTAATACCTATGTCTGTCCTTGTTTGTTCCCTCTACGTTTAGCCCCTTGTGGGTAATAAAGAAATAGGTATTTCGTCTGCCGTTACATTCTGAGTTCAAATTCCACCGAGGTCGCCTGCCTTTCCTCCTTTCAGGGTTGATTAAATAAGTACCAGTTACGCACTGGGGTGGATATAATTGACTTGATCAGTTTGTCTGTCCTTGTTTGTTCTCTCTGTGTGTAGCCCCTTGTGGGCAGTAAAGAAATAAAAACTGCGCCAGGCTTCTGTTTTGGCATGGCTTCTATAACTGGATGCCCTTCCTAAGACCAACTACCCTGCAGAGTGGTCAGAGTGCTTTTTATGTGGCACCAGCACAGGCGAGGTCAGTTCTGGCATGGTTTTTACAGCGGGATGTCCTTCCAAATGCCAACCCCTTTACAGTTGGCATTTGGAAGGGCACAGGTATTAATTAGTCACATGACTTAGCAGGAAATACTAACTCACAACTGCTGATACTTAAGATCAATGTCCAGTCAGCTACCTTCTGCATCACTAGTACAGCCTCTCTGAGTAGGTTTGGGCTGAAAATTTTCCAATTACAAGATTTATGAAATACAATTTTTTAAAGCTATCTCTACAGATTTTTTTATACAAACTAGAGCCAGCACTGAAAGTTACATTTACTCTTTACTCTTTTACTTGTTTCAGTCATTTGACTGTGGCCATGCTGGAGCACCGCCTTTAATCGAGCAACTCAACCCCAGGACTTATTCTTTTGTAAGCCCAGTACTTATTCTATCGGTCTCTTTTGCCTAACCGCTAAGTAACGGGGACATAAACACACCAGCATCGGTTGTTAAGCAATGCTAGGGGGACAAACACAGACACACGCATATATATACATATATACAATGGGCTTCTTTCAGTTTCCGTCTACCAAATCCACTCACAAGGCTTTGGTCGGCCCCAAGGCTAAAGTAGAAGACACTTGCCCAAGGTGCCACACAGTGGGACTGAACCCGGAACCATGTGGTTGGTAAACAAGCTACTTACCACACAGCCACCCCTGCGCCTATTTAGTATACAAATACAACTATGTGAACAATGCAACTGAAGATAGAAAAATAGGTAATGAGGGTTTATGCATATTTGAGGAGTTCTTGCTCCTTCTTCAGCCTCACATCCAATCCTTTAACTATCCACAAACCTCTATATATATAAAGCTGAAGTTGTCCATGTATGGCAGGTTTGGTAGCCTTCAACTAACACTATCTCCTCTGAGACCCTGCGGTGCAAGTTGACCAAAATTGAGAGTATGATAGAAGAAGGTTTGCTCTTTCTTCCGTAGAAGAAAAAATTCAAATCGGACACATGTTAACACCAAAAATTATTTACATCAAAAAGGTGCTTTTTTTCTATGAAAATCCCTATTTTTTACGATTTTTTTCACTGCTGTGTCATCATTTTTCGGTGTATTTCAACTAGAAAAATGTTCACTTAAAGAGAATAACAAGCTACATAATGCAAAATTAAGAGTATGATAGAAGAAGGCTTGCTCTTCATTCCGTAGAAGAAAAAATTCAAATCGGACCATGTTAACACCAAAAATTATTTACATCAAAAAGGTGCTTTTTATCTATGAAAATCTCTATTTTTTACGATTTTTTTTACTGCTGTGTCGTCATTTTTTTATGTATTTCAACCAGAAAAATGTTCACTTAAAGAGAATAACAAGCTACATAATGCAAACTTTTTACTTTTCAAAAATTCCAATTCTAAAGGGTCAAAACAAACACGAGCAACGCCGGGCGATACTGCTAGTATTGTTTAAAAAACCACTAAATTTAGCAGATGCATTGTATTTCGTTATCCAACCACAATATACTACAAAATATGTTACGGGTTTTTAAGTCAATAGTGTCGTACCCGTGTTAGGGCTATTAAATCGCTTTTTGAAGATGTCTTCTATGGATTTTCTATAGAAATTAGAGCCAGCTCAGGAAGGAAGTGAGAGCCAGAGCCAGTTTCAGCCGGGTTGGTAACGAAAGGGTTAATTTCACAAACAGGCTGTTCTATTGATCAGATCAACTGGAACCCTGTAGAAGATAGGTCTGGAACTCTGACAACTGAAGAAAGCCATCAAGGAAATAGGCACAGAGGCAAAAACTAATTCAAGATGGCTATCATTGATAAGAGATTCCTTCTGTAGGTGAAGACTGGCTCACCCCTTGCTGCCCCACTCAGGCACATAACAGCTAAGAGATGAAACGCTTGTGACCCTGAGATATGGAAACATTAGCAGCATTGTAATGGATTTAGAAGAGCTTGCAAAACCTCCAAGTAGCTCCAGCAGTTTCTACATGGGGCATTTACAAGCAGTCCAAGAATGCCATTAGAGTAACATTTAAGCCACATTACATATTTTTGGAATACAACAATAAAAGATGGAGGACCTGAAGTATACTGCTGTAATGATGAACAAAGAATCCTACAACAGAGAGACACTGTGGCAGTTCAGTTGTTTCAGCTGAAGGAATCTTAGATCTTCTGAAGCTCATTTTGAATTGGAGAATAACTGCATGTTCTTCATCGCAACTGAATTTGGGATGAAAGCAGAGTACCATTACTCTCTCTTTTACTCGTTTCAGTCATGTGACTGTGGATATGCTGGGAGCACCGCCTTTAGTCAAACAAATCGAACCCAGGACTTATTCTTTGTAAGCCTATTCTATCGGTTTCTTTTGTCAAACTGCTAAGTTACGGCGACGTAAACACACCAGCATCGGTTGTCAAGCCATGTTGGGGAGGACAAACACAGACATGCAAACATATACACACACATACATATATACAACAGGCTTCTTTCAGTTTCCGTCTACCAAATCCACTCACAAGGCTTTGGTCGGACCGAGGCTATAGTAGAAGACACTTGCTCAAGGTGCCACGCAGTGGGACTGAACCCAGAACCATGAGGTTCATAAGCAAGCTACTTACCACACAGCCACTCCTACTTCACATTAAATTATATTCCAAGCAGTTTAATAATGATAAAATTATTTTAGCAAACACTTCATTATTTCCAAAATTAATTGAAACAGATACAGTAGATTTCGAAAGAAATATGGTCCTTCCATAAATTTTCAGACTATGTTCCAAAAACCACCTTCATAAAATTATTTTACTAAATTCTTCATAATCTTCAAAATTAATTGAAACAAAAAGACAGTGTATTTCAAAAGAAATATGGTAACCAAAGGGTTAAAGTGATCCAAAATCTTTCCATTGAGATTTCATGTTAATTTAGGTTCCAAACAGCAACATTAATGACAATATTGTTTTATTGTTTTACCATAAACCTTTTATAATCATCAAAATTAATTGAGACAATGTATTTCAACAGTAATCTATAATATAAATTGGATTTGGGTAATCATTGTATTCTTTCTTATCTTGAGGTTCACACCAAAACGCCTGGGTGGATTTGTGTGAAAAATGGCACACATGTGGAGACGGGTGCATAGATTGGAATGCAGTTTGTATTTTTTTTCCTAGCCCCCATAGTTACCGAGAAAATAGATTAAAACTTTTTCTAATAGAATTTCCCTGTTTGTTCCACCATTAAAACAACCAGTTGCTCACAGCTGGCATATACCATTTCACTAGCAACAAGGGGAGTACAGGATGACAGTCAGCCAAAACTTTCGCTCTCTTCTTTCACCTCTTTGTGGGGTTAATAACCTTAATCTTTAGTTACAGTTTCTCATTCAAACTACATAATAGGCAGAATTGTCGTATTAAGACAGTAGGGTGTTTTGGCTGCTATTTCTTCCAGGTCTGAACTTAATTTTCATTCACATATGCCTAACCGAAAATAATCACAGCCACTTCATCTAAACAGACCAGGTGAAACCAGGCTTAGCTGCTAGTATCATAATAAAACAATTAAAACAGAAATCTGAAAATGGAGAGGAGGGGGATCACAGTTTAAGTAGCATTTAGCCTAAAACTACCTTACAATGTTGAATTATTTTGTGCTTGTGTATTGTGTGACAAGGCTGGCCCTCAGAATTACAAGAACAACACATTTTTGCCAGCTGAGTGGACTGGAGCAATAAAAAATAAAGTGTCTTGCTCAAGGGAACAATAAGCCACCAGGAATTGAACTCACAACCTTACAATCGTGAGCCATATACCCTAACCACTAAGCCATGCACCTTCACTGAAGTTGATACAGATTATCAACTGTTCCCTCACCTCAAAGTTCTGGCCATTATGCTTAATTTATAAACAATTATTACTCATTTTCATTAATTAATTAATTTCAATCGTTACCTCACAACGGATTCTCAAAGCAGTCACTCATTCTGCTAGAAATGACAGCCAAGCCTACCAGTAATCATATCCTGTCGTATCAACCACTAAGCCACAAGCCTTCACCAGGGTTGATATACATTATCAACCATACCCTCACCTCAAATTTCAGGCCATTATGCCTAATTTATAAACAATTATTACTGTTTTATTAATTAATTCCAATTGTCACCTCACAATGATTCTCAATGCAGTCACCCATTCTGCTAGAAATGACAGCCAAACCACCCTGTAATTTTATCCCGCCATATCAAGTAATAATGAACAATACCAATATGTTGTGCAATGGTTGGGGGAGGGGGCAGTGGGAAGAGGGATGATATGGGGCGATGGGGGGTAGTCTGCCCCAGGAGATGCTTTTAAGTGTGTGGCACTTTTGGGTCTGCTGTGTAAGCCTGTATAGGAAATGGAGGATGAGGTGGTTGCAACAAATTCAAGAACTGCTGGCACATACTCCCTAGATACATCAGTCCAACATGATTAAACACTTTCATATTAACCAACAAAAGTGAACTGGATGCATTTTAATATGGCACAAGCACAGCAGGGGTTGTCATGTCTTCTTCAGTAGTCTAAACCAGGGTCCATATAAGAATTTTTTTGGTGGTGCCGGGTGGTTCACAAAAGCAAAATGGTAAATTAGGAGCTTATGGTAATGTTTAAGGGTCCAAAGGCAGCGAGCTGGCGGAAACGTTAGTGCACCAGGCGAAATGTTTAGCAGTATTTTGTCTGCCGCTACCTTCTGAGTTCAAATTCCGCCGAGGTAGACTTTGCCTTTCATCCTTTCGGGGTCGATAAATTAAGTACCAGTTACGCACTGGGGTCGATGTAATCGACTTAATCCCTTTGTCTGTCCTTGTTTGTCCCCTCTGTGTTTAACCCCTTGTAGGCAATAAAGAAATAAGAAACGTTAGCACGCTGGGCGAAATGCTTAGTGGTATTTTGCCCATCGCTACGTTCCAAGTTCAAATTCTGCTGAGGTTGACTTTGCCTTTCATCCTTTCGGGGTCGATAAATTAAGCACCAGTTACACACTAGGGTCGATATAATCAACAATCCCTTTGTCCCCTCTATGTTTAGCCCCTTGTGGGTAATAAAGAAAAAGGTAATGTTTAAGGGTCCATGAAAAAATTGTGCTTTAGATATACTTATTGCAAAAAACAGCTAAATTTCTTAAACATTTTACATAGCTCAACCTACACAAGTTAATGTGGGAACAACAAAATAGGAATTATGAAGGAAGTATCTGTAAAATTAGTTTTTAAACATTTGATGGCTGTGTAGATCATCATCATCATCGTTTAACGTCCGCTTTCCATGCTAGCATGGGTTGGACGATTTGACTGAGGGCTGGCGAACCAGATGGCTGCACCAGGCTCCAATCTGATCTGGCAGAGTTTCTACAACTGGATGCCCTTCCTAATGCCAACCACTCCAAGAGTGTAGTGGGTGCTTTTACGTACCACCGGCACGGGGCCAGTCAGGCAGTACTGGCAATGACCTCGCTTGAATCTTTTACACATGCCACTGGCACAGGTGCCAGTGAGGCGATGCTGTTAACGATCATGCTCGAATGGTGTCTTTTACGTGCCACCGGCAGAGGCCAGATAGCCGCTCTGGCAACGATCACGCTTGGATGATGCTCTTAATACCCTACAAGCATGGGGTTCGAGTGCCAGTAAGGCAATAGATGAAATAGTAAAGAAAGGGGGTTCACTCAAACAGATGAGTAAATTGGGTGTCCATGAAAAAATTTCAAATGAACACTTTCATATTAACCAACAAAAATATTTACTCATGAAACGACTGGAAACAAAATAGTCTCATATATGCAATATAGTTTTTCTATTCGTTACCTTATGATGGCATTGGACACAGCAATGAAGCTTCCAGGTGACCCAGCCAGGGTTGATCAGGCCCCAGCTAGTTAGCATTACCCTGGGTGGCACTGGTCCTGCCAGGGTTTGCACAACCTGATCCACAGTCACCTCGAGACCACTGCTATCTCAACAGCAAACCTGTCTAGTGGTCCCTATGCAAAATGCACACACATACACATAAAATATATAGATAGAGGCACAGACATGATTGTATGGTAAGAAGCTTGCTTCCCAGCCACAGGGTTCCAAGTTCAGTCCCACTGTGAAGCACCTGGGGAAAATGTCTACTACTATAGTCCTGGGCCGATTGTGTGTGTGTGTATATATATATATATATATTTATTATGTGTGTGTATTTGTCCCCCCATCATCACTTGACAACCAATGTTGAGCTTACATCCCCGTAACTTAGCCATTCGGCAAAAGAGACCGATAGAATAAGCACTAAGCTTACAAAGAATAAGTTCCGGGATCAATTTCTTCAACTAAAACCCTTGAAGGAAGTGCTCCAGCATGGCCATAGTTAAATGACTGAAACAAGTAAATGAATTAAAGAATATACATGTGCATGCACACATGCAGAAATGCTCACACACACACACACACACAGAACAGCCATCACTTACATGTAATTGTATATTATTAACATGTACCATGCAGTGGTGTGTGGCTTAGTGGTTAAGGGGGTTGCACTTATGATCATAAGACTGTGGTTTCAATTCTTGGAACGGGCAACACCTAACCCTGAGCAAAGCACTTCATTTCACGTTGCTCCAGTCCACTCAGCTGGCAAAAGTGAGTAATCTGGTGACATACCGGCAGCCTGTCCAGTAGAGAAATGTATGTACCACAGAAACTAGGAAACCAGCCCTATGAGTCTGTATGACTCAAAGGATTTTTATCCTTATTCTATAGGCCAGTGTTTTTCAAACTTTTTGCTGGAGCGGAACCCCAAGGAAACATTGGCTCGAGGAACCCCTGTGCAATAATTTAATAGTCTTATGCACATATATCTGCACAGGAGAATTAAAAATTACTGCCGATTTTAGCAGTTTTGTAACTTCTTGCGGAACCCCTGGACTGTACTGGCGGAACCCTGGTTGAAAACCACTGCTATAAGCACATGGCTCAGTAGTTAGATCACGGGACTCACAATCATGAGGTGATGAGTCCAATTCCCGGACTCATCACCTCATGTGTTCTTGAGCAAGACACTTTATTTCACGTTAATCCAATCCACTCATCTGTAGAAATGAGTTGCGACATCACTGTATTGGTCTTTGCCTTTTCTTTGGATAACATTGGTGGCTGTGTACATGTGTCTGTATTTGTCCCCAACCAATACTTGACAACTGATGTTGGTGTATTTACATCCCCCGTAACTTAGCACTTCAGCAAAAGAGACCAATAGAATAAGTATGAGACTAAAAATATAAATAAATAAAAAGTACTGGCGTTAATTCATTTCACTAAAAAAAAAATCTTCGAGGTGGTGCCCCAGCATGGCCACAATCTATTGACTGAAACAAGCAGATAGCAGATAATTTAACATGTAAATTAGTGCAAATGTCATCTGCTTAACATTTTCTTCGAAAATTTCACCTCTCTCTGATAGTCTGGTCGGTCACAGTGATTGAACACTACTTGGTAAAATTAATTAATAATTAATCAATTTTACCCTTTTATTATTGACAATATATATATATATATATATATTATATTGAGGGTACTACTATTCGTAGATACCACACGCTAAAGAGGGACCAATGCGGTCAACACTACTAAAATAAACAAAATTTTACCGAATGCAAAACTTCAAAGCAAATCATTTAAAAAAAGAATTTAGTTACATATCACCTGTGATTTTGCAATTAATGCAGAATATGCATTCCATGTTCATCAGTGCAACAAACTCAAGACATATAAGAAAGAACATAACGTTACAAGCTCGATAGCCAACCGTAGAATTCGTCGTAGCATGTACGAATGTTTATCTTTACATATATATATATGATGTACAGGTGTAGCTGTGTGGCAAGAGCTTCTAAACCACATGGTTCTGAGTTTAGTCCCACTGTATGTAAAAGAATCCATTATGTATGGGTGTGGGGTGCACATCGCATGGGCAAATGTTTATTACCCACCACTGCTTGACAACCTGTGTTTGTTTGTTTACATTCCCATAATTCTGCAGTTTGGCAAAAGAGACTGATAGAGTAAGTAACTAGGCTTTACAAAAATAGGTGCAGGGTCAATTTGGTTGACTGAAACCTTTGAAGGTGGTGCTCCAGTATGGCCATAGTACCAATGACAAAAACAAATATAAAAGTTATGTATATGTGCATGTATGTTTTGGTCCTCTTGTCTTGACATCACATGACAGCTGTAAAGGAGTGCCCATGTCATACATGCAGTGTTGTTCATTTCCAATATTCTCCGAAAACTTGCCTGACCATTAGCGAATATTACCTTGCTAGGAAACAGGTGAGGTTTGACGACAATGAAGGCAAAGTTGCCATAGAAAAACTGCCTCGATAAATTCTATCTCACCCACAGAAACATGGAAAAGTGGACATTAAATGATGGTGGTGGTGGTGATGATGATGACAACCTACCCAGCACTCCTACCACAGTAAAACACCCCCAATGTACTGTGTAGAATGGTTGGCTAATGAGTGAAAACAATGTAGGGCAGTGGCACTCAACCATCACCTCTCTCTATCATTTTATTTCTTTATTGCCCACAAGGGGCTAAACATAGAGGGGACAAACAAGGACAGACACACAGATTAAGTCGATTATATCGACCTCAGTGCATAACTGGTACTTATTTAATCGACCCTCAAAGTATGAAAGGCAAAGTCGACCTCGGCGGAATTTCAACTCAGAACATAGCGGCAAACGAAATACCGCTAAGCATTTCGTCCACGTGCAAACGTTTCTACCAGCTCGCCGCCTTTTAAAGGATGTTAGGCAAAGTCAACCTCGGCGGAATTCGAACTCAGAACGTCAAGACAGACGAAATATCTATTTCTGTACTACCCACAAGGGGCTTAAACACAGATAGGACAAACAAGGACAGACAAACGGATTAAGTCGATAACATTGATTCCAGTGCGTAACAGGTACTTAATTTATCGACCCCGAAAGTATGAAAGGCAAAGTCGACCTCGGCGGAATTTCAACTCAGAACATAGCGGCAAACGAAATACCGCTAAGCATTTCGTCCACGTGCAAACGTTTCTACCAGCTCGCCGCCTTTTAAAGGATGTTAGGCAAGTCAACCTCGGCAATTTTGAACTCAGAACGTCAAGACAGACGAAATATCTATTTCTGTACTACCCACAAGGGGCTTAAACACAGATAGGACAAACAAGGACAGACAAACGGATTAAGTCGATAACATTGATTCCAGTGCGTAACAGGTACTTAATTTATCGACCCCGAAAGTATGAAAGGCAAAGTCGACCTCGGCGGAATTTCAACTCAGAACATAGCGGCAAACGAAATACCGCTAAGCATTTCGTCCACGTGCAAACGTTTCTACCAGCTCGCCGCCTTTTAAAGGATGTTAGGCAAAGTCAACCTCGGCGGAATTTGAACTCAGAACGTCAAGACAGACGAAATATCTATTTCTGTACTAGCCACAAGGGGCTTAAACACAGATAGGACAAACAAGGACAGACAAACGGATTAAGTCGACAACATTGATTCCAGTGCGTAACAGGTACTTATTTAATCGACCCCGAAAAGATGAAAAGCAAAGTCAACCTCGGCGGAATTTGAACTCAGAACGTCAAGACAGACGAAATATCTATTTCTGTACTACCCACAAGGGGCTTAAACACAGATAGGACAAACAAGGACAGACAAACGGATTAAGTCGATAACATTGATTCCAGTGCGTAACAGGTACTTATTTAATCGACCCCGAAAAGATGAAAAGCAAAGTCAACCTCGGCGGAATTTGAACTCAGAACGTAGTGGCCAACGAAATACCGCATTTTGTTGTTCCCACATTAACTTGTGTAGGTTAAACAATGTAAAATTTAGCTAAAGCACAATTTTTTCATGGACCCTTAAACATTACCATAAGCTCCTAATTTACCATTTTGCTTTTGTGAACCATCCTCCACCACCAAAAAAATCTTACATGGACCCTGGTTTAGACGACTGAAGAAGACATGACAACCCCTCCTGTGCTTGTGCCATATTAAAATGCATCCAGTTCACTTTGTAAAGTGACAGGTGTTAGTAAGGGCTCTAGCTGGGCTTCACTCAACCAGAGGGTGATGCAAGGTTTTCTTAAAATAAAGTAGAGCTTGTATTTTTTACTGTTGAAAAACGTTTGACACATCACCATTGGAGGGTACTTTTGAAGAGATTTCATTGAATCAGTGCGGGTTTTGCATGAGGTGTCCAGGTGGCATATGAGTGATGCGTGTTTAGGGGAGGTTGGAGGAAAATGAGTATCTTCTGCTTGATGTGATAGCAAGTGTGTCGTTGATACATATAGAAGGAAGAAAGTGGGAGGTAAGACAAAGTCCTGCAGCATACAAAAGTTGATAGAATAGGCATAGGAGTGGCTGTGTGGTAAGTAGCTTGCTAACCAACCACATGGTTTCGGGTTCAGTCCCACTGCGTGGCACCTTAGGCAAGTATCTTCTACTATATAGCCTCAGGCCTTGTGAGTGGATTTGGTAGACGGAAACTGAAAGAAGCCTGTTGTGTGTTTGTGTGTGTGTGTGTGGTGTGTGTGTGTATATATATATATATATATATATATAATATGTGTGCATATGTTTGTGTTTCTGTTTGTCCCCCCCACCATCGCTTGACAACCGATGCTAGTGTGTTTACGTCCCCTTAACTTAGCAGTTCGGCAAAAGAGACCAAAAGAATAACTCCTGGGGTCTATCTGCTCAACTAAAAGGCAGTGCTCCAGCATGGCCACAGTCAAATGACTGAAACAAGTAATAGAGTAAAAGAGAATGACAAACAGAAGGAGACCCCACTAACATGCCATGACAGGGGCAATTTGATAGGGAGTTACAAGACAAACAGACAACAAACAGGCAGTTATGATAGGATGCCAGATACAGTCAAAAGTTTTGCTGATATCAAGAGCAACATCACTGATATCACCAGAACCTCTTTAAACTAAGATCCGAGAGGTGGGTAACATAGGAGCATAGGTCTCCAGTGGATCTGACCCCATGGAAGCTGTACTGGTGGCCGTTAAGGAAAGAAACGGGGAGGTTCAAGATGGATGTCATTAATAGTTGTCTCCATAACTTTATGGATACTGGAAGGGAATACGAGACCAAAGTGAACCCTTTAGCATTCAGAGTACCCTGTCAAATTTAATGCTTACTTATTCCCACTGTTTTGAATCATGAAGGTGCATGGCTTGACTCACAACCATAAGGTTGTGAGTCTGATACCCAGTGGTGCATTGTCCTTGAGCAAGACACTTTACTTCATGCTGCTCCAGTCCACTCAGCTAGCGAAAATGAATAGTGCCCATATTTTCAAAGGGCCACCTTGTCACATGGTGTCACACACAATCTCCTCAAAGATTATGCATGTCCGTGGAGTATTCAGACACTTGCACGTTAATTTCACAAGCAGGCTATTCACTGACCAGAACAATGGGAACACTTGTCATCATAACCAACTGGGTGCCATCCATTGTGGTTAGAGTGCCAGGCTCACAATTATAAGGTAGTGGGTTCCATCCCAGGACCAGTCTGCGTATTGTGTTCTTGAGCAAGACACTTTATTTCATGTTGCTCCAGTTCACTCAGCTGTAGATATCAGTTGCAATGTCACTGGCACCAAGCTGTATCGGCCTTTGCCTTTCCCTTGGATAACATCACTGGCATGTGTGTGTGTGAGAGTGAGTGAGTGGGAGATTGAGTGAGAGTGATTGAGTGGGAGAATGAGTGAGAGTGAGTGTGAAATTGGGTGAGTGTGAGAGTGGGTGAGTGTGAGGGTAGGTGAGTGTGAGGTTGGTGAGTGTGAGGGTTGGTGAGTGTGAGGGTTGGTGAGTGTGAGGGTTGGTGAGTGTGAGGGTTGGTGAGTGTGAGGGTTGGTGAGTGTGAGGGTTGGTGAGTGTGAGGGTTGGTGAGTGTGAGGGTTGGTGAGTGTGAGGTTGGTGAGTGTGAGGGTTGGTGAGTGTGAGGGTTGGTGAGTGTGAGGGTTGGTGAGTGTGAGGGTTGGTGAGTGTGAGGGTAGGTGAGTGTGAGGGTAGGTGAGTGTGAGGGTTGGTGAGTGTGAGGGTTGGTGAGTGTGAGGGTTGGTGAGTGTGAGGGTTGGTGAGTGTGAGGGTTGGTGAGTGTGAGGGTTGGTGAGTGTGAGGGTTGGTGAGTGTGAGGGTTGGTGAGTGGGCGAGTGTGAGAGAGAGATCATTGTCTATTCATGCCTGAGGAAGACTACCACCGACTTAAAGAACACATGCTTCAATCATTGACTATTTTTTTAAGCCTGCCAGGCAGACCTTACACAAAGCTGCAGGTGCAAGACTTCTTTCATGTACTGCACATTATGCAATCTTCTGTCAGGAACAGATTGTAGCCAACATTATGTCAGACTGACCTGATGACTTTGTCAGTGATTGCTGACTGCCCAGTCTTGAAAAGACAAGTTCACTCCACCCACTTTACACATCATATCTTGGCATGGCTGTGTGGTAAGTTGCTTGTTTACCAACCACATGGTTCTGGGTTCAGTCCCACTATGTAGCACCTTGGGCAAGTGTCTTCTACTATAGCCTCGGGCCAACTTAAGCCTTGTGAGTGGATTTGGTAGACGGAAACTGAAAAGAAGCCCGTCATATATATGTATGTGTGTCTGTGTTTGTTCCACAACATCGCTTGACAACTGATGCCGGTGTGTTACGTCCCCGTAACTTAGCGGTTCGGCAAAAGAGACCGATAGATTAAGTACTAGGCTTACAAAGAATAAGTCCTGGGGTCGATGTGCTCAACTAAAGACGGTGCTCCAGCATGGCCACATTCAAATGACTGAAACAAGTAAAAGAGTACATGTTGATAAATTCTGCATAATATTTTTATCTTTTACTTGTTTCAGTTGTGAGACTGCGGCCATGCTGGGACATCACCTTGACAAATTTTTAATCAAATGGTACTTATTCTATCAGTATCTCTTGCCGAACCGTTAAGTTACGGGGATGTAATCACCACCAACACTGATTATCAAGTAGTTGAGGAGGACAAACACAGACAAAGACTCACACACACAATGTGCATGTTTAATGAGCTTCTTTCAGTTTCCATCTACCAAATCCACCTCACAAAGCTTTGGTCAGCCTGAGGCTATAGTAGAAGACACTTGCCCAAGGTGCCACACAGTGGGACTGAACCCGGAACCGTGTGGTTGGTAAGCAAGCTACTTACCACAGAACCACTCCTGCACCTATATATATATATATATATATATATATGACAGGCTTCTTTCAGTTTCCATCTACCAAATCCACCTCACGAAGCTTTGGTCAGCCCGAGGCTATAGTAGAAGACACTTGCCCAAGGTGCCACACAGTGGGAATGAACCCGGAACCGTGTGGTTGGTAAGCAAGCTACTTACCACACACTCCTGCACATTATATATATATATATATATATATATATATATATATACGATGGGCTTCTTTCAGTTTCCATCTACCAAATCCACTCACAAGGCTTTGGTCGGCCAGTAGAAAACACTTGCCCAAGGTGCCAGACAGTGGGACTGAACCCTGAACCATGTGGTTGGAAAGCAAGCCTCTCACCATGTAGCCACGCCTGGCTTGTAATCAAGTGCTTCTGAGTTCAGTCCCACTGTGTGGCACTTCGGGCAAGTGTCTATACTATTATAGCCCAGCACTGACCAATGCCTTCTAAGTAAATATGGTAGACAGAAACTGCATGGAAGCCCATTTACATAAATGTGTGTTGTTTGTTCCCTCCCACTGTTTGACAACCAGTGTCAGTTTGTCTATATCCTTGTAACTTAGCAGTTTGACTGATACAAAAGCACTGACATTAAACAAACATATATATATATATATATATATATATATATAAATATTATATAAAATCCGTTCTGTCTGTGTGTCTTCTAGGATTTCGGGCATCGTCCATCCAATTGCGCTCAATTTGCGGCAAGCTGGGAGAATCGTTAGCACGCCGGGTGAAATGCTTAGCGGTATTTCATCTCCCGCTACGTTCTGAGTTCAAATTCCGCCGAGGTCAACTTTGCCTTTCATCCCTTTCGGGGTCGATTAAATAAGTACCAGTTACGCACTGGGGTCGATATAATTGACTTAATCCGTTTGTCTGTCCTTGTTTGTCCTCTCTGTGTATAGCCCCTTGTGGGCAGTAAAGAAATAGGTATCAGGGCGTGTATAAGTCTTGAAAAAAATTACAAAAATCGATTCCAGGTGAGAATGTGATCGATAAAACCGTGGGAATGTGCATTTGTACACACAAGTACATCAGCTGTTGCGATTGATACTACGCATATGCAAGAAAAATGCACGTGCAGTTTGCGTAAAAAGCCGGCTGACTTGGAATAATGCCACAAAAAGCAGTATATTTAAGAGACCAAAAAAGTAAGATGCAAAAGAGATATTTTCTTCAAACTGGGCATGAAGGAAGGGAAGACTATTTGGTTTCTCAAGAAGTTATTAAAACTCCACATTGATAAAGGGCAGATACCCTGAAACTAGTCTGTGGATATCTGAACCAGCATGGGGAAGCTGATGACCTCCCTTGTTCGAAGGTTGTAATGGACACAGATTTGTGTGTCACATAGCTAGCTAGAGGTGATGGCCTCTTGGAGCTAATCAACGGCAGCATTCGTCCTATTTTTCTAGACTGCCATGTTAGCTTGGTGATAACTATTAATACTCAGTACTGCTACCGTAGTCTCCTTTAGAGAGATTTAGAAATAATAAATAATATATATATATATATATATAATATATATATATAGTTAATCCAAACATGAAAACACAACGCGAGGACGTGTTATTGGACGCTCAGGAAAGAAGGAGAATTTAACATTTCAAGCGGAGCTATTCATCAGAAACATAGGAAAAAGGAAAAGTCCAAGGAAGGGAAGACAGAGAAAGAAAATCGACAATGATACACATGCGGCCATATATATATATATATATATATATATATATATATATATATATAAAAACACACACACACACGTATATATGTATATAGATATCATTTAACATCCACTTTTCCATGCTTGCATGGAACAGCTGAAATTTCCATGCTGGGGCAGTGCCTTTAGGAACTTTTAGCTGAGTGAATAGACCCCAGTACTTCAAAGTCTGGTGCTTATTTTAACAAGGTTGTAACAGAAGACACTTGCCAAAGGTGCCGTGCAGTGGGACTGAACCTAGAACCATGTGGTTGAGAAGCAAGTTTCTTACCACAAGTCAACTTTGCTGTTGGAGGGGGTTTGATGCGATTAACTTACCCCACCACCACTAAATTTGCAGGTCTATTGCTAAAATTTGAAGCAATTATTATATGGTGCAATAGTTCTGTCAATAGTCTTGTATGGCAGCAAAGGCGGAGGCGCAATGGCCCAGTGGTTAGGGCAGCGGACTCGCGGTTGTAGGATCGCGGTTTCGATTCCCAGACCGGGCGTTGTGAGTATTTATTGAGCGAAAACACCTAAAAGCTCCATGAGGCTCCGGCAGGGGATGGTGGTGATCCCTGCTGTACTCTTTCACCACAACTTTATTTCGCTCTTACTTCCTGTTTCTGTTGTACCTGTATTTCAAAGGGCCGGCCTTGTCACTCTCTGTGTCACGCTGAATATCCCAGAGAACTACGTTAAGGGTACACGTGTCTGTGGAGTGCTCAGCCACTTACACGTTAATTTCACGAGCAGGCTGTTCCGTTGATTCGGATCAACCGGAACCCTCGTCGTCGTAACTGACGGAGTGCTTCCATCCATGGCAGCAAAGAATGGAAATTGTCAGCGAAGGTGACTAACAAGCCAAACACATTCTACCAGTGATGTCTATGGAAAAACCTCCAAGTCACCTAATACGGTAAAATTACAAATCTCTTTTTACTCTTTTACTTGTTTCAGTCATTTGACTGCGGCCATGCTGGAGCACCGCCTTTAGTCAAGCAAAATGACCCCAGGACTTATTCTTTGTAAGCCTAGTACTTATTCTTTCAGTCTCTTTTGCCAAACTGCTAAGTTACGGGGATGTAAACAAACCAGCATCAGTTGTCAAGTGATGTTGGGGGGACAAACACAGACACACAAACATACATACACATACATATATATATGACGGGTTTCTTTCAGTTTCTGTCTACCAAATTCACTCACAAAGCTTTGGTCGGCCCGAGGTTATAGTAGAAGACACTTGCACAAGATGCCACGCAGTGGGACTGAACATGGAACCATGTGGTTGGTAAGCAAGCTACTTACCACACAGCCACTTCTACGCCTATATGGGGAAATTTTTCTGCAAAATGAACCCTATCAACTACAAAACATCATCGCACTGTGTTGGTTCCACCTGGCAGGTCACATCTTGTACCTACCAGCCAACCAGCATGCAAGGACTGCAGTGGAATAAACAGGCACTGGAAAGAAAAACAGAGAATG
Source organism: Octopus sinensis (assembly GCF_006345805.1). Classification (NCBI taxonomy): domain Eukaryota; kingdom Metazoa; phylum Mollusca; class Cephalopoda; order Octopoda; family Octopodidae; genus Octopus; species Octopus sinensis. The sequence goes on from NC_043023.1 coordinate 14,959,476, forward strand.
GACTGACCCAAGAAGGACTCAAATGCACAAGGACCAGTTTGGCAGAAGTAGAGAGAACTTTAGAAGACTGACCATGCTAGAGCGACCTTGCTGGCTTATGCCCACAACATGGGACAACCCAAGTCAAATTAGTGTGACATTGGCTTGCGAAGACCTGTTGGGGCAAGTGAAATCGGAATCGAAATTGAACCAATCCTATGACTGGCACCCGGCAGATGCCAGGACCTCTGGACTGGAGATACGTAAAAAGCACTATGCGAATCGTGGCCGATGCCAGCGCCACCTCGACTGGCTTCCGTGTCGGTGGCACGTAAAAAGCACCATCCGAATCGTAGCCGAAGCCAGTGCCGCCTCGACTGGCTTCCGTGCAGGTGGCACATAAAATGCACCCACTACATTCACGGAGTGGTTGGCGTTAGGAAGGGCATCCAGCTGTAGAAACTGCCAGATCAGACTGGGCCTGGTGCAGCCTTCTGGCTTCCCAGATCTCCGGTCGAACCGTCCAACCCATGGAGAACGGACGTTAAATGATGATGATGATGATTGTTTCTAATTTCACATTTAAGGAGTTCTCTCTCTATCTGGAAACAGAAATTCCAGTTTAGGTTGTTTTCTGGTAATTTTGCATTTAAATTCTTTCAAATTTTGACAACACCAACCTGTCACAGAATAGCGTAATTATGGATAATTATGTGTAATCAACTTCTTCAGAATATCCAAAAAGATTTTTAGAGTTTGTGGCTATTCCTTCAAGTAATATCTGGATTCCGTTCTACTACATGGCACCTTTGGTAAGGGTCTTCAGCTTTAGCCTTGATAGAATAATTACAAGGTTTTGAAAAAAAAAAAGTTCTGGGATTGAGTCGTTCAACTAAAGATTTTTCAAGGCATCGCTGCAGTCTAATGATTGTAACAAGTCAAAGATGTTCTAATGATTCTGCCAGCTTGCTACCCTAAATTGTACTCTCTTTACTCTTTTACTTGTTTCAGTCATTTGACTGCGGCCATGCTGGAGTACCGCCTTTAGTCGAGCAAATCTACCCCAGGACTTATTCTTTGTAAGCCTAGTACTTATTCTATCGGCCTCTTTTGCCGAACTGCTATGTTACGGGGACGTAAACACACCACCATTGGTTGTCAAGCATTGGTGGGACAAACACAGACACACACATACATATATATACACATACATACGACAGACTTCCTTCAGTTTCCATCTACCAAATCTACTCACAAGGCTTTCATCAGCCCGAGGCTATAGTAGAAGACACTTGCCCAAGGTGCCATGCAGTGGGAATGAACCTGGAACCACTACGTACTTTATCAACCCCAAAAGGACGAAAGGCAAATGATGCTGGTTGTACCAGACCAATAGAAGCTTGAAGGACAAGAGTGTAGGACTGGCTCTGAATGAACCATGTCCACTACAATAATTAATATCCTTCATCCAGGTTGTTCAGCAAACCAAGACATCAATTTTGAAGTACGAGAGAGTAGGACTGGCTCATCATAATTGACACCCACTATAATATTTTTCATGCAGGTCATTCGGCAAATCAAGACACCGGCATCAATACCTATTTCTTTACTACCCACAAGGGGCTAAACACAGAGGGGACAAACAAGGACAGACATAGGTATTAAGTCAATTACATCGACCCCAGTGCATAACTGGTACTTAATTTATCAACCCCGAAAGGATGAAAGGCAAAGTCGACCTCGGCGGAATTTGAAATCAGAACGTAGCGGCAGTGGAAATGCCTATTTCTTTACTACCCACAAGGGGCTAAACACCGAGAGGACAAACAAAGGGATTAAGTCGATTACATTGACCCCAGTGCGTAACTGGTACTTATTTAATTGACCCCAAAAGGATGAAAGGCAAAGTTGACCTCGGCGGAATTTGAACTCAGAACGTAGCGGCAGCGGAAATACCTATTTCTTTACTACCCACAAGGGGCTAAACACAGAGAGGACAAACAAGGACAGACAAATGGATAAAGTCGATTACATCGACCCCAGTGCATAACCGGTACTTAATTTATCGACCCCGAAAGGATGAAAGGCAAAGTCGACCTCGGCGGAATTTGAACTCAGAACGTAACGGCAGACGAAATACGGCTATGCATTTCGCCCGGTGTGCTATACCATCACGCTCACAGACACCACAGCTGACCCAGGACAGATGAAACCCTTCAGCCCTTTAGCTGCTCATCTTAGAAGGTAACTATACAAATCCAGCATCCTGGTAAGTACAGGGCTCATGGCACTTGTTGCACCAGTCCAATACAAGCTTGAAGGAAAAGAGAGGAAGACTGGCTCTACACAATTTATGCCTATTATAATGGTTTCAAATTTTTCCAGAAAGGTACCTATTTTATGGACCCTGAAAGGATGAAAAGTAAAGTTGACCTCAGTGAAATTTGAACTCAGAACATAGCAACAGGCTAAGCATTTCGTCTGGCGCGGTAACAATTCTGCCAGTTTGCTGCTTTAATTTATATTGTTGTTGCTGTTTGTTCCTTCTCGAGCCATGCCTGGCTCATAAGGGCCGGTTTCCCGGTTTCCTTAGCATATAGGTTCCCCACCTGGACTGGATGCCGGTCTGTCACAGGTGAGCTGCAAGATACAGGAGGAAAGAGTGAGAGAAAATGTTGTGGCGAAAGGGTCAGCAGAAGTTCGCCATCACCTTCTGCCGGAGCCGCATGGAGCTTAGGTGTTTCGCTCATAAACACACACATCACCTGGTCTGAGATTCAAACCCGCAACCCCTCGACCGCGAGTCCGCTACTCTAACCACTAGGCCATGTGCCTCCACTGTTGACATTGTCATAGCAGGAGATTATTCTCTCGCCAAAGCACTGCCATAGCAATTGCATTGTTTCTCTTGCAGTATGAGCAGTTGGCCCATCTTGCTGGAACCATGTGTAAGGTTTGCTTTGAATGACTTTTACATTCCCCAGACTTGACTAACCCGGATTTTTTCTTATGGGGATACCTGAAAGAGAGGGTTTACCGCAACAAACCAGAGACCCCGGGCAGCTGATGGAGAACATCTGCATAAACACACACATCACCTGGTCTGAGATTCAAACTCCCGATCCCTCGAACGCGAGTCCACTGCACTAACCATTAGGTCATGTGCCTCCACTTCAATTTATATAATAATAAAATTCAGCAGTGGAGCCCCACAGCATATACTGGTTCCGTACCCCCTTGAGCAACATCAAATTCACTCATCCATTCACAAACACTCTCCAATCTTTCCTATCATTTATAAACTCTCTTGCCTCTCTTACTCCAACACCTCTAACCACCAAAGCTTTCCTCATTCCATCCATCTACACAAACCAAGGTCTGCCTCTGGTTCTGCCGCCTACCACTTCAGACTCCATCACACTCCTTCCCATCCACTCCTCATCCATCCTCTCCATGTGGCTAAACCACCTCACCATTCCTCTATCCAATTTGGTTGTAAGTTTTTCTCTCATTCTTGCTCTTCTTAGCCCCTCCAAATTCCTCATCCTGTCAACACCAACCTTAGCTCTCATCCCAAAACACACCTAGTCATCTGCTTTCTGCCTTGCTCAGCCCCCACATCTCTGCACCATATAACATTGTTGACACTACCATGCCCTCATACACACACCCTTTTTCGCTTTCATATTGGGGGTGGCATTCTATGCCTTGACCCGAGCATAGAATAGGGCTCGCTTCTTTGAGCTGGGAAATGAATGGGATGCCTGATGTGTCTAGTTCTTGCTACCCGCTCCTAGAAAAGGCCTGGCTTTATATATGTGTGTGTGTGTATATATATATATATACATATTGTGTATATATATATATATATTGCTGAACAGCTTGTATCATGAATATTATATATACATTTATATATTCTTTTACTTGTTTCAGTCATTTGACTGCGGCCATGCTGGAGCACTGCCTTTAGTCAAGCAAATCGACCACAGGACCTATTCTTTGTAAGCCTAGTACTTATTCTATCGGTCTCTTTTGTCAAACCGCTAAGTTACGGAGAACATAAACACACCACCATCGGTTGTCAAGTGATGTTGTGGGGACAAACACAGATACAAACATATACACACATACATACATATATATATGACGGGCTTCTTTCAGTTTCCGTCTACCAAATCCACTCACAAGGCTTTGGTCAGCCCAAGGCTATAATAGAAGACACTTGCCCAAGGTGCCACATAGTGGGACTGAACCTGGAACCATGTGGTTGGTAAGCAAGCTACTTACCATATGTGTGTTTGTGAATATATATATTATTTATGATGCAAGCTGTTCAGCAAATCAAGACACCACCACCATTTCTTCATAAGAACACTGCAACTGTGTCTTACCAAATCCTCAATTATCAACAAGAGAGTCAAGCTTTATATACACACACACAAATACATCTAACATTATGAACTGAACCCGAAAGATTGCTTGGAGATGCATGTTATGTTATATAAATCTAACAATTTATAGCATCTCTAAAGCATGAAAATATTAGCATCTCTTTTGTAATTGTGCATGGCTGTGTGCTGTGTTCTTGAGCAAGACACTTTATTTCACATTGCACCAGTTCACTCAGCTGTAGAAATAAGTTGCGACGTCACTGGTGCCAAGCTGTATCGGTCATTGACTTTCGCTTGGATAATATCAACAGCATGGAGAATGGAGGATTGCATGTACAGACAACTGCTGGTCTCCCATAAACAACCTTGCCCAGACTTGAGCGTTGGTAGAGAACTTTCTAGGTACAATCCCATGGTCATCTAGTCTTAAACACCTCTGTGATGAACTGTAGGACTATGATGAATAGGAGAACTGAGCCTTCATGAAACCTTACCTTCACACTAATAAATAAATATATATATATATATATATATATATATATATATATATAATATATATATATATATATTTCTTTACTACCCACAAAGGGCTAAACACAGAGGGGACAAACAAGGACAGACAAATGGGTTAAGTCGATTACATTGACGCCAGTGCGTAACTGGTACTTAATTTATCGACCCTGAAAGGATGAAAGGCAAAGTCGACCTCGGCAGAATTTGAACCCAGAACGTAACGACAGACAAAATATGGCTACACATTTCACGCGGAGTGCTAACGTTTCTGCCAGCTCGTATATATATATATGAGCAAAATGCCCCCTATCCAATGGATGGTGCTGAGTTGTCAAACATTTAAACCAAATTTTCTCAAAACCATCCCATTTTGTGGCATTATTTCAAGCCAGCCGGCTTTTTTTGCGCCAACTGCACGTGCATTTTTCTCGTGTACGCGTAGTATCGATCGCTACAGCTGATGTACTTGCGTGGCGTACAAATGCACGTTCCCATGGCTTTATCGATCGCATTCTCACCTGGAATTGATTTTTGTAATTTTTTCAAAACTTATAGCTGCCCTGATAGCGTCGGTATCTACATACTAAATTTGAGCGCAATCGGACGGAGGATGCCAGAAATCCTAGAAGACACACACAGATAGAATGGATTTTATATAATACTAGCAGTATCGCCCGGCGTTGCTCGGGTTTCTAAGGGAAATAACTATATAAGCATTTTTAGAGAGTTACTTCCCTTATAGATGCCAATTCGGGCTTTCTTAGCCATTTCTGTTTTGGTGTCTTCAAGCCATGAAGTCGTTGTTCTAAAAGAACGCTGGTCTCCTTGACAACGCTTTACGACGTTGATTTCTTTACACTCCCTTCCCCACAGCTTCACGAGGGAGGGAAGAAGGGGGAGAAGCAAACAGGTGCAGGTGTTTGAGCATGGACGCCAACTCCGCCGCCATCGACACACGAAAAATTATGCCTTAAAATGGAATAAAAAATGATGTTAAATCATTTTTAAAATCGTAGACTCATCGTAGACGCGCGCTAATACTCAGACGGGCTCGATATGAATCATGACTATAAGATACCCGAATTTGGTTAAACTGAACCGCAAAATGTGGGAGTAGTTAGGAATCTAAATCGAAGGGGACAGACACTCACACAACTACAGTTTTATATATATAGATATATATATTTAATAATATCAGGGTAATAAAGATTTTAGAAATTTTTACTACCAGTGGCCCAGCATATAGAAAAATTAGTCAATAGACTATATATTATTCATATAAAATAATGTACATTTAAACACATTAAGAGGTATCCATCATAGGACTCCCTTACGCTAGAAGGAACAGCTAAAGTCCAAACCACTAATTTCATTCCCTTCGAGAATTTATCCAGCCAAAATATTCTATGCCGGTGACATGTAGAAAAGTACTGGCATGTCGGCAATATGTGAAAGGGCACCTGTGTGCCGGTGACATGTGAAAGGGCACCAGAGTGCCAGTGACACCTGAAAGGGCATCTGTGTGCCAGCGACACTGGAAAGGGCATCTGTGCCAGCGACACAGGAAAAATTTATAGTTGACCAGGTGCTAAATGGTATACATAAACATAAATCGTCCTCATCAATTTTTTTTTTCCATGCTGATATTGGTTAGATCAGGGGTTCCCAACCTTATTTTGCTTTTGGACCCCCACCCCCTGAAACAAGTGAAAGATAAAAGACAGATACCCCTGTGAAAAAATACAGGCATGAACATCACCTAACACCCCACCACCACCAAGATCCAGATGAAGTCAAAATTGAGCCCCTACATGGTCAAAGAAAATGCTAGAAATAGCAGCCAAATCTCCCAAAAGTCACACCTAACCAGCTTTCATAAATAGCAGAACAGAGGCTATAGTAGAAGACATTAGCCCAAAGTGCCATTCAGAGGGGCTGAACATAAAATATATACATGTATAGCATGTATGGGCCTTATTTTATCTGCCTCTCCCTGAGACATCATGGAGGCGCAATGGCCCAGTGGTTAGGGCAGCGGACTCGCGGTCATAGGATCGCGGTTTCAATTCCCAGACCGAGCGTTGTGAGTGTTTATTGAGCGAAAACACCTAAAGCTCCACGAGGCTCTGGCAGGGGATGGTGGTGATCCCTGCTGTACTCTTTCACCACAACTTTCTCTCACTCTTACTTCCTGTTTTTCTTGTACCTGTATTTCAAAGGGCCGGCCTTGTCACTCTCTGTGTCACGCTGAATATCCCCAAGAACTACGTTAAGGGTACACGTGTCTGTGGAGTGCTCAGCCACTTACACGTTAATTTCACGAGCAGGCTGTTCCGTTGATCGGATCAACCGGAACCCTCGTCGTCGTAACCGACGGAGTGCTTCCATCCATCCATCCCTGAGACATTAAGTTACAAGAATGTAAATAAACCAACACCAGTTGTTAAGTAGTATCAGAAAGGGAGACATGCACATACATACATTACATACATGTGTGTATATAAAGGGCAAAGATCCCTTCGTTGTACCGCTAAGTTACGGGTACATAAACACACCAGCATCGATTGTCAAGTGATGGCGAGTGCACAGACACAAAGACACACACACGAATACATACATATATGACAGGCTTCTTTCAGTTTCTATCTCCCAAATCCACTCACAAGTCTTTGGTCAGGCTGAGGGTATCGTAGAAGACACTCACCCAAGGTGTCATGTAGTAGGACTGAACCAAGAACCATGTGGTTGAGGCAAGCTTCTTATCACACAGCCACACCTGTATTTGCTTTGCATACATACATATACGACAGGCTTCTTTCAGTTTCTATCTCCCAAATCCACTCACAAGTCTTTGGTCGGGCTGAGGGTATCGTAGAAGACACTCACCCAAGGTGTCATGTAGTAGGACTGAACCAAGAACCATGTGGTTGAGGCAAGCTTCTTATCACACAGCCACACCTGTATTTGCTTTGCATACATACATATACGACAGGCTTCTTTCAGTTTCTATCTCCCAAATCCACTCACAAGTCTTTGGTCGGGCTGAGGGTATCGTAGAAGACACTCACCCAAGGTGTCATGTAGTAGGACTGAACCAAGAACCATGTGGTTGAGGCAAGCTTCTTATCACACAGCCACACCTGTATTTGCTTTGCATACATACATATACGACAGGCTTCTTTCAGTTTCTATCTCCCAAATCCACTCACAAGTCTTTGGTCGGGCTGAGGGTATCGTAGAAGACACTCGTCCAAGGTGTCATGTAGTAGGACTGAACCTGGAACTATGTGGTTGGGAGGCAAACTTCTTATCAAACAGCCACACCTGTATTTGCTTTGTAAGATTCCTGATGTGAATGGGCAGAATGGACTAAACTGAACAGGAGGAGACACATGTGATAGAGAGTTGCTGAAGAGGTCACAGGAGGTGTGACAAAAGATTTCCAGACAAAGGACATAAAAATAAGAATAATACATCTGAAATGAAGAACAAATATGTAGTATAGGCGCAGGAGTGGCTGTGCGGTAAGTAGCTTGCTTACCAACCATATGGTTCTGGGTTCAATCCGACCTTGGGCAAGTATCTTCTACTGTAGCCTTGGGCTGACCAAAGCCTTGTGAGTGGATTTGGTAGACGGAAACTGAAAGAAGCCCGTCATATATATGTGTGTCTGTCTGTGTTTGTCCCCCCACCCCCAACATCACTTGACAACCAATGCTGGTGTGTTTATGTCCCCGTAACTTAGCGGTTCGGCAAAAGAGACCGATAGAATAAGTCCTGGGGTTGATTTGCTCGACTAAAGGCGGTGCTCCAGCATGGCCACAGTCAAATGACTGAAACAAGTAAAAGAGTAAAGAGAGAGGACATGTGTGGGGGAAGAAAAAAAACATCCCAAAATATAAAATATAGTATCGTCACCGATGCTAATGCTTTCTGACGGGCACGTAAAAAGTACCATTCAAGCGCAGGGCTTCAGGGAGACAGTGACAGGTGACAGAGACCTTTGGTGATATACTGGGCTAGTGTAGACCTGTCAAACCAATGCTGGGGTCACGTAAAAAGCATCTACTACACTCTTGGAGTGGATGGCGTTAGGAAGGGCATCCAGCCGTAAAAAACCATGCCAAATCAGATTGGAGCCCGGTGCAGCCTACTGGGTGACCAGTCTTCAGTCAAACCATCCAACCCATGACAGCATGGAAAGCGAATGTTAAATAATGATATATATTATCTTTTCGGTATTCCAGTTATTGAACTGCAGCCATGCTGGAGCACCACCTTATAGGTTTCAGCTGAACAAACCAACTCCAGTGCTTATAAGTTAAGTTAATGTTTTGGCTCAAAAAGCAAGGCCATGTAGGGGGACATGGAGTTATGTACAGGGAGGGTGTTCATGCAAAGAGTTCAGGCCATTTCTGGTCAAGAGAGACTTTGAACCGAGTGGCCGTCGGCATCTTCACTATCTCATCCGGCAGCTTATTCCACGGATCCACAACCTGGACGGAGAAAGCCCCTCTCCTTCGATTGAGATGAAATCGTCGCAGAAAGAGCTTTTCGGAGTGAACCCACAGCCTACCAGTCTCTTATGCCAAACTAAGTTACATGGACATAAACAAACCAACACCAGCTGTCAAGGGGACAAATACAAAACACATAAACACACACACTCACACACATGTCAGGCTTCTTTCAGTTTCCAATAACCAAATCCACTCACAAGGCTTTGATAGAAAACACTTGCCGCACTGGAACTGAACCCAGAACCATGTGGTTGGGAAGCAAACAGTTTACCACACACCTATGCCTGTACTTATATTTCTATTTATACTTTTATTTGTTTCATTTGACTGTGGCCATGCAGGAGCACTGCCTTTTAGTTGAAGAAATCGCCGCCAGGATTTTGTAAGCCTGGTACTTGTTCTAAGTGGTCTCTTTTGCTGAACCGCTAAGTTACAGGGACGTAAACACACCAGCATCAGCTGTCAAGCGATGGTGGTGAGAAGGGGAAAAAATACACATACATAAATATATGCATATATATATATATATATATATATATATATATATATATATATATATATATAATATATAGTTAATCCAAACATGAAAGCACAAAAAAACACAACAACGCAAGGACGTGGAACAAATATAGTATTATTGGATACTCAGGAAAGAAGGAGGATTTAATGTTTCGAGCGGAGCTCTTCGTCGGAAACATAGGAGAAGGGAAGACAGAGGAAAAAAAAAATCGCCAACGGTACACACGCGGTCATATATATATACACACACACACGACAATCTTCTTTTTAGTCTCCCTCTACCAAATCCACTCACAAGGCTTTGGTCAGCCTGAGTGTATAGTAGAAGACAGTTGCCCAAGGTGCCAAACAGTGGGACTGAACCTGGAACCATGTTGTTGGAAAACAAGCTTCTTACCACACAGCAACTCCTACGCATATATATATATATATATATATTATATATATATATATATATATATATATATATATATACACACCAGAGTAAACACAAATGTGAAACAAGGTGGGAAAAAGAGTATTCAAATACTAAGGGTAGAGTAATATGCTTTATTTAAAAGCAGCAGAAAATTCAACCAAACCTGTTACTCAGAGTTTCACTTCCCGTTCATTGTCCGACAAACGGGAACGTGAAACTCCGAGTAACCGGTTTTGTTAAATTTCTGCTGCTTTTAAATAAAGTATATATACATATATACATACATACATACATACACACACATATATATACATGGTTCAAATGTACAGAAACAAAAGACGAAGAGAGGTGAAGGAACAAGCAGGTGTATTCGTTAGACATCTCGAGAAGAATGGAAAAGTCTTTGACATTCCAAGCCTACGCATTTTGACAGAAAGGAATGAGAGGAAACTACATGGAGAGGAAGAGAGAGAGAGAAGTGTCAGGATTAATATGATGAAATGACCTGAAGAAAAAAAAAAAACAGGCCAAGTAAAAGGGAGATAACAGTGACCCAGCTGAACTGGGGTGCGCAAGTGCAGGTGCGTATGCAAGAAGCGTATGCAAGAAGTGTGTGTGTGTCGGTGGAGAGTAGTAGCACACACAACACACACACACACACCAACGGCTGGGTGGATTCGTGTGGAAAATGGCACACACGTGGAGACGGGTGCATAGATTGGAATGCAGTTTGTATTTTTTCCTATCCCCCATATGTCTTTATTGACCACAAGGGGCTAAACATAGAGGAGACAAACAAAGGGATTAAATTAAGTCGATTACATCGACCCCAGTGCGTAACTGGTACTTTATTTATCGACCCCAAAAGGATGAAAGGCAAAGTGGACCTCGGCGGAATTTGAACTCAGACCATAACAGCAGACAAAATACCTATTTCTTTATTGACCACAAGGGGCTAAACATAGGGGGGACAAACAAAGGGATTAGATTAAGTCGATTACATCGACCCCAGTGCGTAACTGGTACTTTATTTATCGACCCCAAAAGGATGAAAGACAAAGTGGACCTTGACGGAATTTGAACTCCGACCATAACAGCAGACAAAATACCTATTTCTTTACTACCCACAAAGGGCTAAACACAGAGGGGACAAACTAGCCCCGATATATTTCTTTATTGCCCACAAGGGGCTAAACATAGAGGAGACAAACAAGGACAGACAAAGGGATTAAAACAATTACATCAACCCCAGTGCGTAACTGGTACTTTATCGACCCCAAAAGGACGAAAGGCAAAGTGGACCTCAGCGGAATTTGAACTCAGAACGTAACGGCAGATGAAATATCGCTAAACATTTCGCCCGGCGTGCTAACGTTTCTGCCAGCTTGCCGCCTTTCCTAGCCCCCATAGTAACCGAGAAATCCTTCTCAAAGAAATCCTTCTCAAACATGTCTTGCAAGTTACTTGGTGCCACAGTCCACGTTGAAGTCGTTGGTATTTGGAAGGGCCTCCAGCTGTAAAAACTACGCCAAAACTAACCTCACCTGTGCTAGGGCCACGTGAAAAGCACTCAGTCCACTCTGTGGGGTGGTCGGTGTTAGGAAGGGCCTCCAGCTGTAAAAACTACGCCAAAACTAACCTCACCTGTGCTAGGGCCACGTGAAAAGCACTCAGTCCACTCTGTGGGGTGGTCGGTGTTAGGAAGGGCCTCCAGCTGTAAAAACTACGCCAAAACTAACCTCACCTGTGCTAGGGCCACGTGAAAAGCACTCAGTCCACTCTGTGGGGTGGTCGGTGTTAGGAAGGGCCTCCAGCTGTAAAAACTACGCCAAAACTAACCTCACCTGTGCTAGGGCCACGTGAAAAGCACTCAGTCCACTCTGTGGGGTGGTCGGTGTTAGGAAGGGCATCCAGCTGTAAAAACCTTGCCAAAACATGCACAAAAGCCTGGTGCGGTCTTCTGCCTGGCCAGCTCCAGTCAAACTGTCCATACCAGCATTGAAGGTGGACATTAACCCTTTCGTTACTGTATTTATTTTGAGGTGCTTTGTGTTTCTTTCAATTACTTTAAATATTACAAAGAATTTAGTAAAATAACATCGTTATAATTAAGCTAGTTTTAGGAGCATAAATTATGACTAAGATTTGGTGGAAGATTTTAATTCAGATCTTATGAAAACAAGACATTTATACTACAAAGCCAGAGGCGGTTTCAGCTGGGTTGGTAGCAAAAGGATTAAGAATTGGTTCTCTATTATATATCTTAACCCTTTTGTGACACACAAATATAGATACATATAGTGTAAATGGGAGCCCACATTATTTTAAACTAGTAGAAACAAGCCGGAGAGGTGGGGGGCCCCTATGCAGTTGGTCGACTTCCTCTTACAAATGGTAACCCGAGTTTCCTTCAGTTTACATCCCTAGTACCTAAATACCCACTACTACCACCCGAATTACACCCGTAACGTAAACAATAAGGAAAAACACATCGTAGTCCTAGATACAAAATGTTTTAAAATAAAATAGATCTTACTCGATCAGCTGGACTGGTAACGAAAGGGTTAAACGATGATGATAGTTCTATGACAGCAAAGAACCTATTCTGTTCTGGTCCCTTCTCTTATAACTATCTCCTAGCATACAGCCACCAGCACATACAGAGTTCAACAACCTTGCCAGTGCTGATGGCATGAAAAAAAAATTAGGGTTAGGGGTGACATTAGGAAGGGCAGCCAGCTATGGAAACCATGCCAGAGCAGACACTGGAGTATATTACATTCCTTGAGACCATTGATTCCTGTCAAATCATCCGACTTACGTCAGCATAGAACATGGAATGTTCCTTCTCGAGCCATGCCAGGCTCATAAGGGCCGGTTTCCTGGTTTCAGTGGCGTAGAAATTCCCCACCTCGAAGGGACGCCAATCCGTCGCAGGATTACTGATTTTTGCCAGCAGAGTGGACTGGAGCAACGTGAAAATGAAGTGTTTTGCTCAAGAACACAACGCATCGCCTGGTCCAGGAATTGAAACCATAACCTTACGATCATGAGTTCAATACCCTAACCACTAAGCCACGCGTCTCCACATAGAACATGGAAGTTAAATGATGAAAGATACATCTGTGCTATCTGAAAGCATGAACCCACTAGGCAGTTGTTTATGGACCCCATGGATCTAGAGGCCCAATCCTTATCTATATATGCTGTGGGCTTGCTGTCAATAAAAAGACTGGTACTCTGTCAGTTATGACAAGGGTTCCAGCTGATCGAAACAGAAAAGCCTGCTCGTGAAATTAATGTGCAAGTGGCTGAGCACTCTACAGACACATGTACCCTTAATGTTATTCCTTTATTGCCCACAAGGGGCTAAACATAGAGGGGACAAACAAGGACAGACAAAGGGATTAAGTCGATTACATCGACCCTAGTGCGTAACTGGTACTTAATTTTTCGACCCCGAAAGGATGAAAGGTAAAGTTGACCTCAGCAGAATTTGAACTCAGAACGTAAAGACAGAAGAAATACTGCTAAGCATTTCACCTGGCATGCTAACATTTCTTATTCCTTTATTGCCCACAAGGGGCTAAACACAGAGGGGACAAACAAGGACAGACAAAGGATAAGTCGATTACCGACCCTAGTGCGTAACTGGTACTTAATTTTTCGACCCCGAAAGGATGAAAGGTAAAGTTGACCTCAGCAGATTTGAACTCAGAACGTAAAGACAGAAGAAATACTGCTAAGCATTTCACCTGGCATGCTAACTTTCTTATTCCTTTATTGCCCACAAGGGGCTAACACAGAGGGGACAAACAGGACAGACAAAGGGATTAAGTCGATTACATCGACCTAGTGCGTAACTGGTACTTGATTTTCGACCCCGAAAGGATGAAAGGTAAAGTGACCTCAGCAGAATTTGAACTCAGAACGTAAAGACAGAAGAAATACTGCTAAGCATTTCACCTGGCATGCTAACATTTCTTATTCCTTTATTGCCCACAAGGGGCTAAACACAGAGGGGACAAACAAGGACAGACAAAGGGATTAAGTCGATTACATCGACCCTAGTGCGTAACTGGTACTTAATTTTTCGACCCCGAAAGGATGAAAGGTAAAGTTGACCTCAGCAGAATTTGAACTCAGAACGTAAAGACAGAAGAAATACTGCTAAGCATTTCACCTGGCATGCTAACATTTCTTATTCCTTTATTGCCCACAAGGGGCTAACACAGAGGGGGACACAAGGACAGAAAAGGGATTAAGTCGATTACATCGACCCTAGTGCGTAACTGGTACTTAATTTTTCGACCCCGAAAGGATGAAAGGTAAAGTTGACCTCAGCAGAATTTGAACTCAGAACGTAAAGACAGAAGAAATACTGCTAAGCATTTCACCTGGCATGCTAACATTTCTTATTCCTTTATTGCCCACAAGGGGCTAAACACAGAGGGGACAAACAAGGACAGACAAAGGGATTAAGTCAATTACATCGACCCTAATGTGTAACTGGTACTTAATTTATCAACCCCAAAAAGATGAAAGGCAAAGTCGACCTCGGTGGAATTTGAACTCAGAACGTAAAGACAGAAGAAATACCGCTAAGCAGTGGAACCAAACTGAAAACGATAGGATTGGAAAATAACTTCTTAACCACACTGCCAAAACCTCGGCGGAATTTGAACTCAGAACATAACGGCAGACAAAATACCGCCAAGCATTTCGCCTGGCTTGCTAACGTTTCTGCCAGCTCACCGCCTTTATGTACCCTTAATGTAGTTCTCAAGGAGATTCAGCATGTGACAGAATGACAAAGCTGGCCCTTTGTAATACAGGTGTTTCTCATTTTTGCCAGCTGAGTGAACTGGAGAAATATGAAGTAAAGAGCCTTGCTTAAGGACACACAAAAACTTGCACTCCGTTGATTGCGATAAGGGTCCCTGTTGATCCGATCAATGAAACAGTCTTTGAAATAGAAGAACTACTAACTTTTGCCAGCTGAGTGGATGGGAGCAACATGAAATGAAGGGACTTGCTCAAGGGCACACTACATAGCCAGGAATGAAACCCACCACCTTGGGATTTTGAGCTGAGAGCCTTGCTTAAGGATACACAAAAACTGGCACTCCGTTGATTGCGATAAGGGTCCCTGTTGATCCGATCAAGGAAACAGTCTTTGAAATAGAAGAACTACTAACTTTTGCCAGCTGAGTGGATGGGAGCAACATGAAATGAAGGGACTTGCTCAAGGACCCACTACATTGCCAGGAATGAAACCCACCACTTTATGATTTTGAGCTGAATATCCTAACCACTTAGCCACGCACCTTGACGTTGAGGGTTCCAGTTGATCAGATCAACAGAAAAGCCTGCTTATAAAACTAACATGCAAATGGCCGAGTACTCCACAGACATGCGTACCTTTGACGTAGCTCTCAAGGAGATTCCGTATGACACACGACAGAAAATGACAAGGCTGGCCCTTTGAAATACAGGTACTACTCATTTTTGTCAGCTGAGTGAACTGGAGCAATGTGAAATGAAGTGTCTTGCTCAAGAACACAACAGCCCACCAGAAATCAAACAGGATCTTACGACTGTGAATCAGATATTCTATCCGCCAAGCCATGCACCTTCGTTGTCAATAAATACTACAGGTCCCAGTACACTGATTTCCCAGGAGCCTACAATACTGCTAAGGCGGTCCTGGATACATACATACATCTACACATACCAGAAACAGCTGTAAGGTTAAAAAAAGCATTGTTCACAACTTCGTGGCTTCAGGTTCAATCCCACATCACCCTCTACTATAGAGGCAGTGTCTCAACACTACCTCGGTTTGGTCAACACACTGAGAATGGAATCTGATAAACGGATATTGTGCTGAAGCCCGCCGTGTGTGTGTGTACTCATGTTTACACCAGTCTTGTTTATGCCGTGTGCTTTTGTGAAATGTAATTTAGCAGTTCAAGAGATGATAAAATGAATAGTGGGAGCGGTGGGTTGCTCCAATATGGCCGTTGTCCAATGAATGAAACCAGTAACACGCATATATACATGTGAGTATACACACACAAATATACATGTATAGATACATATAGTGTAAATTATATGTATATATTCACCCACATATATCCACATTACTGTGTACATATGAAATTTGTGCGCATATTTGTGTAGATACATATATGCATAGTGCACACACACATACATATCCATATAATTGTGTACAGACATAAGAAATTTGTGTGCATACATGTGCACATACATACACACACATCCATATTAATAAAATTGTGTACACATGAAATTTGTGAAGATACATGTGTAGATACAAGCCTACATATATATATATAAATATGTAAATGATACATATATAGATATATGTGTGTGTGTACAATATATATTCTATATTATCGTGTATTCAGACATTTGTACGAAGTGAGTGCAGAGGAAGGAAAAATGTATGAAAATGGCGTCTGTGTTAAGAAATCAGCAAGATGTGGCGGCCATTTTTACAGAGGAAAACAAAAATGGCGCCCGCACCGACCACCACACCAGCTTTCACTCGCTCCACTATCTCTCACACACACAACAAATAACTACAAGCCAGCGAGGGAGCTTTATACTTGTGTGTAGTTTTGTTAGTTGCTCGACCTACTCAGTCTAGCAGTCAAAAGAAAGCTTTCTCTCTCTCTAGTTGTAACTTGAAAAATGAAGGAAAGAGCCACACAAGCCTTGTAAAGGAAGCTACTCTTTACACAAACAACGAACACACAGTCAGCCTCTATCCACTCACTTTACTTCACTAGCTCGCTCTCTCTCTCTTTCGCTGTCTCACATACACACAAACACCGAACGAACGAGGGAGCTTTATATTTTATGTGTAGTCGGCCGACCTGCTGAATGTAGCAATCAGAGAGAGAGAGCTAGCTCTCTTCTTTCTCTCTCATCAAACTCAAAATCCTAGTAGTTAACGAGAGCCACTCAAACCTTAGTCTTAAGTATTATTATTCTAATTCCGTTAAAAAAAAATATCGTATACTCTTATAGGAATATTAAACAGACCTCTGCACTTCACTGGTTATTTATCCACTCCGGAAGGATGACTCCTAAATACAATCAGATTCTCCCACATTAACACACAAAACAAGGAAACCTTTACGTGATAGCGTCCAAAGCCCCTTCAAGTCGCATCCTCTCTTTCTCTCTAATATATATATATATATAATATATATATATATATATATATATATATATTATATATATATATATATATAAACAAAGGTTTGAAGTAACAAAAGAACGCATTAGACATTGTAATCTTTCTTACAAGCCCCTAAAACAAAATGCGGGTTGCTCACGTCTGGCATACTTTAGATCATAATAGATGTTATTCGATCAGGATTGACGCGGGGTTAAACAAGGGGACCTGCTGAAAGAAGCAGTCAGATTTCATTCAACAAAACTACTCAACCGTCTTTTAAAATGGGAGCCCACGTTTTTTTAAACTAGTAGAAACAAGCCGGAGAGGTGGGGGCCCCTATGCGGTTGGTCGACTTCCTCTTACAAATGGTGACCCGAGTTTCCTTCAGCTTACATCCCTAGTACCTAAATATCCACCACCACCACCACCCGAATTACACCCGTAACGTAAACAATAAGGAAAAACACATATCGTAGTTCTAGATACAAAATGTCTTAAAATAAAAGACGAGATGGTCATGCCCGAAAAGGCTTTGATCTGAGATCTACCCGATCAGTGTTGACCTGGGTCTAACAACTACAATCGTACAAGCATGTGGAGTCGGATTTGCTTTACACCGTCAACAGCAGCGCTAAGTACGTCTCGTTTCTGGGGATTTAAACCTTAATAAAAAAATAATGAAAGGGATCAGGAAAAGACCCCCAAGAACAGGCAGTGTGGGTCACGTTTCTTAAGATGGTTGAGTATTTTAAGTGAGAAGTAAGGGGGGAAAACATTCATAATAAATGTCTGCCTTGTACGTGATCGCTGAGTTTGTGCTAAATTTTCCTTCAATCACACCCGACTATTATGGAAAAGGAGAAAAAAAAAACAAGGACATATTATACAACGTGGTAAATAAAATGTCTTGGTGAAAATACAGGAGATGGCCACAACCGGAACGTCTTTTGCACTGGGGCTCCCGGATCAGAGGGCAAACCAGGTAGGTGTGGGCCTTTCAGAAAAACAACAACAACAGAATCGAATTAAGAGGGAATCCCGTCTACGTGGTCGGGTTTACCTGCTAGAAACTCTAACCAAAATATCCATCGAACCCCACAAGCTTCTTTATATGTAAGTTCCATAACACGCAAAAAGGCGGGATGGCCACGGAAGTAACAGCTCTGAGTCACATGTAGATCCCGTACACTCGATCAGGGTTGACCCGCGGCTACGCAACTCGAAATAATAATATTATTAGTAATTCGGTACACAAGTCTCAGAAGAAAGCCATATTGTTTGAAATTATATCAGAAGGGAAAAAAAATATAAGAATTTACACAGAAAGTGTGTGTGTATTTATATATATATATATATATATATATATATATATATATATGTTCGTTTGTGTGTGTATACACAATGAAAGATATGTATTGGATATTCGACAGATGTGTGTAGATATAAACACACATTTGGCGTGTAAATATTTACAAGCAGAATCACTAGGCGATAAATCACACACAACAATGGATATCATACAGCAAATATACAGTGTATATATATTCTATACAAACAGCTGAGTATATACAGCATATAGGCCTATATATATATATATATATATATATACTTTACCATCTACCACACAAATATATAGATCGCTATACACATAGCAGGCTATTTACACATCTCTATACATACCAGAAATATGCCACAATACATGTATGTATATATATATATATACACACATCTCCAGGATATGCCTTCTCTGCACAATGTACACGACACAAAATAACAGTATACACACCGCAACACTGGAAAATATGTATATTAGGGTAGATTATACACACACACTATATATATATATATATATATATGTGTATGTATATATACGCCAACATACACTATCAGGGGAGGCAAAGGTGCACCTACGTGGTCGCTAAGGCTGCTAGAAAAAGCAGTCAAATCTCTCTTTATTCACAGCTTACCTTCATAAAGTTAGGACGGACACGTTTGGTGATACTCATAGATACACTACGTCGAAACAAAAAGACAGGGTAGTCACGGTAGGAACGCAAATCTGAACCTTAGGCTTGCTCGATTTACGGTTGACGTGTGTATATATTCATACAGCAAATTCCATCTAGCATGCTACTATGTATGTGTGTATAAACATAAACACACTACACTATATATACATACCATAAACATACCACACATATATACACACCATTATATATATGTGTGTGTGTGTGGCCATACACACATCACAAGCCCTACATACATAACATCACACATACGAGAGGGTGTATATATATATATATATATATATATATATATAGATATATATATATATATAGAGATATATATATATACACATACCCACTCCACATTACATTTAAATACATACCACACAAAATATTTCACTATATATACATTATATAAAATCTACATAAAACCAACCACACTATACAAAATTATATAGACATAAAATACTACACACTATATATATTAGTGAGTGTATATATAATATATATATATATATATATATATATATAGCACATACCATACATATCACACTAGCAGTGTATCTATACATATACACAATATCTTCTACACCATACAATATATATACATATCCACACAGCATTATATATACATATTTGTGTGTATATATATATATATATACACACAAAGACGCATACATACATGCCAGCGTAGCGCCTTATAAAGTATCTATATACACACACACAGAGTACCATCACCATACCACCACTATATATAGACATAAATGTGTATATATTTCTGAGGATCGTACTGTTGGATACAAACGCCACTATAGCATATATATACACACACATTTATGTGTATATATGTGAATGTGTATATATTATATATATATATATACTTATACACCTTACTGCATATATATATATATATATATATATATATATATATATATATATAATATACATAATATATACACGCACAAATACATAAGATATATAGATAGCCGTATATATATGTGTTATATACACACACACATATATAAATATATATATCGCAGTAAATATACTAAGACATAGAAATAAACACACAAATTCATATATAACAGTATACACACACAATGTATATATACATGACTGTATACATATTTTTATACATATAATATACACACATATATAGCTCTATCCTCATATATATGTGTATATATAATGGTGTATATATCTGTAGATATAGTGGTGTATATATGTGTATATAGACATATATGGTAGTATGTAGGCATATATGTATGGTTGTATATACATATATATATATATATAGACATAATAGCATAGACACACATGTATATATATTTTTATACATATTATATACACACACACATAGCTCTATCCTGATATATATTTGTGTATATATATAGACATATATGGTAGTATGTAGGCATATATGTATGGTGTATAGATACACATGTATACATATTTTTATAGATATATACACACACACACATATAGCTCTATACTCATATATATAATGGTGTATATATCTATAGATATAGTAGTGTATATATGTATATATATACATATATGGTATTATGTAGGCATATATGTATGGTTGTATATACATATATATAGACACATGTATACATATAATATATACACACACACACATATAGCTCTATACTCATATATATAATGGTGTATATATCTATAGATATAGTAGTGTATATATGTATATATATACATATATGGTATTATGTAGGCATATATGTATGGTTGTATATACATATATATAGACACATGTATACATATAATATATACACACACACATATAGCTCTATCCTTATATATATATGTGTATATAGACATATTTGGCAGTATGTAGGCATATATGTATGGTGTATAGACATGTATACATATTTTTATACATATATACACACACATATAGCTCTAGCCCCATATATATATGTGTGTGTGTGTGTGTGTGTGTGTATATATAATGGTGTATATATCTATAGATATAGTGGTGTATATAGACATATATGGCATTATGTAGGCATATATGTATGGTGTATAGACACATGTATACATATTTTTATACATATATACACATATATAGCTCTATCCTTATATATATGTGTGTATATATCTATAGATATAGTGGTGTATATATATGGTATTATGTAGGCATATATGTATGGTTGTATATACATATAATATACACACACATATAGCTCTATCCTTATATATATATATGTGTGTATATATCTATAGATATAGTGGTGTATATAGACATATATGTATGGTTGTATAGACATATAACAGTATACACATACATATAGCTCTAGCCTCATATATATATATAATATATGTGTGTGTATATAATGGTGTATATATCTATAGATATAGTGGTGTATATATATATATATATATATATGTGTGTATATAGACATATATGGCAGTATGTAAGCATATATGTATGGTTGTATATACATATATAGACATGTATAGACATAATATACACACACACTCTAGCCTCATATATACATATATATATATGTATATAATGGTGTATATATGTGTATATAATGGTGTATATATATATATATATGTGTGTATATAGACATATATGGCAGTATGTAGGCATATATGTACGGCTGTATACACATATATATAGCAGTAAATGTAATATATGGACACAGAAGTGTGTATATACAGAGAGAGAGAGAGACAGACATAGAGGCCACCATACTACACACACAATAACCACAAGAAGACAGATTTTCTCCACATATCTCTCACTTTACGCGGATATATCTCATAATCTAATGGTATGGGAAGAAATATTTCATGCTTTACTTACTCATATATACACCTCCTCTCTATTAATTATTATATATACTCCTTTTCCGCTGCTCAAATGCTCAATTGGTAACTATAATCAACCAAGCTTCGGCTCCATTTGACTTTTTCCCCCAAAAAAATCCAAAATGGTGTCACCCTCTCTATTAACTCTTACTCTTTTTATTTTAATAACTCGCTCCCTCTCTATACGTCTTTTATTCTTTCACCGTCTTTCCTCGCTCCCTCTCTATACGCCTTTACTTCTTTCACCGTCTTTCCTCCCTCCCTCTCTATACGTCTTTTCTTCTTTCGCCGTCTTTCCTCCCTCCCTCTCTATACCTCTTTTCTTCTTTCACCGTCTTTCCTCCCTCCCTCTCTATACCTCTTTACTTCTTTCACCGTCTTTCCTCCCTCCCTGTCTATACCTCTTTACTTCTTTCACCGTCTTTCCTCCCTCCCTCTCTATACCTCTTTTCTTCTTTCACCGTTTTACCTCGCTCCCTCTCTATACGTCTTTACTTCTTTCACCATCTTTCCTCGCTCCCTCTCTATACGTCTCTTCTTTCACCTTCTTTCCTCCCTCCCTCTCTATACCTCTTTTCTTCTTTCACCGTCTTTCCTCCCTCCCTCTCTATACCTCTTTTCTTCTTTCACCGTCTTTCCTCCCTCCCTCTCTGTCTTACTCACTACGCGACTCTCCTTTACTCTCACTCCCTCTCTTTTGTTTTCATCAAACCCCTCTCTCTTATTCCATATCCTCCCTCTCCTTTTTCTCTTTTACTCTTTCTCTCTATCTATCTAACTACAAAATTTTTTCGGCAGTGATACAATTTCTTTCCATTTTCTCTTTATTTCTCAGAAAAAAAAACTTATTCTCTCTTTTTTTTTTGTTCTGAATAACACACATTGTCACTCTTACACTTTTTTTTTCCTCACTAGCCTTACACTTTCTTTTCTTCTCTCTCACCCTCTCTATATGTATCTCACACTCTATTTCTCTCGCCTCCCCTTCACCCCTCTCTCTACATGTCCATACTTCTTTCTCTCGCCGCTTTTCCCTCTCTTTTTATATATCTTTCTTTCACCTTTCCTTTCTTATATATATATATATCAGTGTTTGTGTGTATGTATATGTGAAGTATACGTGCAGCTTTGCCCTCACTTTATATATACACATATGTTTCACCTTTTCTTTCTTCTGTATATGTGTGACTACATATATATATATGTGTATATATATATATAGAGAGAGAGAGAGAGAGAGATTTACAGTTACATATGTGTCTTTCTTTCGCCTCTCCTCCCCTTCTTCTCTTCACCTTTCTGCCTTTCTTTCGCATCACTCCCTCCCTCTCTCTCTACGCACACATACATGCATTTCTCCCTCTCCCCCTACCCCCTCGCTAAAGCCTCTTCCTTCCACTCTCACGCTGCTTCATTGAACAATTGGCCACAGCTAATATGGCGGCCACGAAATAAACAGACGCTGGCCTCGTTCTCATGTCAGCCAGCGACGAGAGATTCGGGGTATGTAGGGGGAGCAGGTCCACTTTTTTTTCCACTGGGGGGATGACAGGTTCAGCACAGCGACATCTGACGGGATTTTCAGCGTTGATTAAGTATTTAATTATTATTATTACTGCAGGCATGAAAGTCACACACTCTCACCTTCTTCCCCTCTAAATTTATTATGGCTTTGTACCAATGTTGGAAATCATTATTATTTATCATTATCAACGTTATCGCTATTTATAATAAATATATAAATCAATATTATCATTAAAAAACGCCATGAATATTATTTATAACAAATACATATATGATTATGAGTATTATAATTACATATCATAAATCATTATCACTATTTGTAATAGCTTTTACGATTAGTCATATTAATAATAATAATTATCGTTATTATTATTATTAATAATAATAATTATCGTTATTATTATTATTAATATCAATATTATCGTTATCATTATTATTAATATCAATATTATCGTTATCATTATTAAGCGATATCAATCATAAAGATTTTAATATTATTCGTCTCTATTATTGTTTTGGCTTCATTTATTTACTTTTTGGGGTCTCTTTATATCAAATAGCATTTTTTCTATATCAGGGCACATGTCGAACGTGTGTATATATACATATATCGCCGAGGTCGACTTTGCCTTTCATCCTTTCGGGGTCGATTAAATAAGCACCAGTTATACACTGGGGTCGATGTAATCGACTTAATACCTATGTCTGTACTTGTTTGTCCCTTCTATGTTTAGCCCCTTGTGGGTAGTAAAGAATTATATACATATATATACACACAGTATATACATACATATAAACTACACACTGTGTATGTATATATATGTGTGTGTATGGGGTATTTCGTGTCGCCTTCAAATTTATTTGCTTATCTATAAAAACACGGATTTAAAGGGGGAAAAAAAGAGGTTAAATAATGGAAGGCAGCAGAGAATCATTTATTACAAAATTCTTTGTAGATTTTTTTTCTTTCTTAAGTATTATAAGGACAAACGGGTGGATAGGAACAAAACCGGGTGCCTAGAAGTGGTATGTTGTAGAAGGGCTTATTGTTATATCCTGGGTGTAAATTATTGCGTATGTATATGTGTGTATGTGTGAGTATATGCTTTGTATGTGTACGTTGTATGTAGATGTATGTATATGTTATGTGTTCGGTACTTTTTTTTTCGTATCATATCTTTATATCCTCTTTCTTTCTTTCTCTCAGTAGATATGTATGTGTATATATGTATGTATATATATATATATATATTATATATATATATATATATATATATATATATATATATAATGAGTGTTTGTGATAGAAAATTTACTCATAAACATGTATAAATATAAACACACAAATATGTAATATATTTATATATAATCTCTACAGACATATACATACATATATATACATATATACAGACATATACACACACATATGTATATATATGTATATGTCAGTAGAGATTATATATAAATAAGTATATATACAACTATATATGTATATATATTAATACATATATAGTTGTATATATACTTGTGTGTTTGTATGTATATATATATATATATATCACACACGCATACATACACATATACACACACAATTTTTAACACACTTTGGCGCTGTCTTTATATCTACCACCCACACTCAAACTATGTATACTTGTCTAAGATCTCATAAGGCAGAAAAAAGCATACTCAATATGTAAGATAGTAGACATAGTATATATATATGTGTGGTCTTCCTTTCTATCAGCTTTTCCTTTCCCCCAACTCTAAACTACGCACTACTTCCCTGTTTGCAGAGGGTAAAAGGGCCCCTATTCTGTGCTAGAAATAGCAGCAAAATCTTCAAATCACATCCGACGTTTCGAGAGAGAGAGAGAGAGAGAAAACAAAAAGAGATCTTCGATAGATGTATGTTCTATATGACCCCTAAAAAGGCGAGATGGTCATGGCTACAATGTCTTTGATCTCAGTCCAGCTCAGTGGACTAAGGTAGCCTGGTGCCAAATACCAGCTCATCTTTTCATAGTTCCTCATACCCTCTCCCTTTCTCTTACAGTTTCCTTCTGTCCTTCCATTGAAATATAATTTATATAGTTTAATCCGAGGCAATTAGTGATATTTTTCTACGTCGGTAAAGAAAAAATTTTAATAACTCTTTTAAACAATGTAATAACGAAGAAAGGAGGGCTTCGCGTTACGGGCACAAACTTCCGTCGTAAAGAGAAATTATTCATTTCCTTTTTCCCCTTCCCACAAAGGGTCTCCAGCTCTCAACGTTAATCGAAATTCGTTCCACTATCCGAATGGTTTATGGGCTGAGGCATATGTTCAAATTGTGGGTTCAATCCAGCTGAGGGTTAACTTTGCCCTTCATTCTTTCTGAGGTCGATAAAATAAATTATCCAGCAAGTACTGGGATTGTTTCAATCCCGTAGACTACCCTCGCTGAATTCACTCCATGTGTCCATGCCAAATTTATATATGTATAACCTTCACTCAAATTGATCAATAAAACTCACATCTCTCTCCTTCTCTTTGTATATTACCCACTGTCTCGTTTCGACATATAACCTTTACTCACATCACTCTCTCACTCTCACTCTTATTCGTGTTGCTATAACTCTCACTCTTTCTATCTCTTTCATATATATATATATATATATATATATATATATATATATATATACATCTTCACTCATGTTACCCTATCTACCTTCCAATGTCCCTTCTCACATATATATATCGAGAGCCATCACTCAAATAGCGCCAACTCTCCTTGACATATAACCGTCACTCGAAACTATCTTTTTTTTATATCTTCCACCTTTTTCCTTATATATGTCTGTATGTATTATACATTATATATATATATATATAATATATATATATATATATATATATATATATATATATATATATATATATATATATATATATACATATACATAACATACACACATACATGTATACATATATATATATAACCTTCACTCATATGGTTTCTTCCGCTTTGTAACTCATATCTTCCTTCCTCCCTCTCTCATTTCCCATATCTTCCACCCTCGACATATAACCTTCACTCACGTCGCTCTCTTCATAGCTTTCACTCTACATACAACACCTACTTAATTCTCACTCTCTCTCTCTCTCACTTTCTTTCTTTCTATCACTCCTATCCTTCTCGATTTATTACCTTCACTCAATTCGTTCTCCGTATTTTCCCTATTCTATCTCTTTTCACACACACACACACACACTCATATATATATACACAGGTAACCTTCATTCAAGTGGCTTCCAGCTCTTCCTGGTTATATAACCCTCACTCAATTCGATCACTTTATCTCTCTTCCTCTTCTACTTCCCTATCTATTCTCCCGTATTCGTTCTGTTTCTCTCTGCCCCTTACACACACACATATATATATATATATAAATATAAACACATATATATGCGTGTGCTATCTTATTTTTATCTTTTAATATTTCTATATATAATACACACTATAATTCTCTCACTCTCTCTTCCCTTTCTCTGATTATCTCTCTTTATCTATCTACCATCTCCCACTCTTTCGTTTAGTATTTTATCTATCTCCCTCTATTTACCCTATCTATCTAATCTATCTATTTATCTGTATATTCTATCTATCTATCTTATCTCCCGCTTTCTATCAAGCTATTTATCTATTTATCTCCCTCAGTCAAGTTGTATCTGTCCACCTATCTCTCGTTGTCTTCCCATGTATCTCACTCAATCTATTCTATTCTGCCTATCGCTATCTCTATCTCTCTCCATTCTATCTACCTATTTATTTCCCTCCGTTTCTATTTCTTATCTATGTCTCCTTATCTATCTATTTATCTGTGAATCTGTTTGTCTATCTGTCTGTCTATCTATCTATCTATCTGTGAACCTGTCTATCTATGTCTGTATCCGTCTGTCTGTCTATCTATTTCTCTATCTATCTCTATGTCTATCTATCTATCCATCTGTGAACCTGTCTATCTATTTCTGTATCCGTCTATCTATTTCTCTATCTGTGTATCTGTCTATCTGTGAACCTGTCTATCTATTTCTCTATCTGTCTATCTATCTGTGTATCTGTCTATCTATCTGTCTATCTATCTATCTATTTATTTCTCTATCTATCTATCTATCTGTGTATCCGTCTATCTATCTATCTATTTATCTATCTGTCTATCTATCTATCTGTGTATCTGTCTATCTATCTATCTGTGTATCCGTCTATCTATCTATCTATCTATCTATCTATCTATCTATCTATCTATCTATCTGTCTATGTATCTATCTGTGTATCTGTCTATCTATCTATCTATCTATCTATCAAGCTCTCTAACAGCAGGTCTTAATAACAAATCTCTCATAGCCATATCACTGACCTACTTCCCCCTCCTCCCTGTCAGTATGACTCCCGTTCAAACAATTTGTCCCATTCTCGACAATACAGCCATTTGATTGGTCGACGATGGTAAGCGATACGTTTTGCTAGGCATATTCACGTGAGGGCGAAGGCGGCGGCACGGCACCATCGCCACCATCACCACCACCACTATAAGTGCTACTGCTAGTGGTGCTGCTGGTAGTGATGATGATGGTGGTGATGATGGTGATATGGGTGGAGGTGGTGAAGCGATGATACTACTACTACTACACCTCACAGTGGTGATGATGGTGGTGGTGGTGGTGGTGGTGGCGGTGGTCTTACTGTCACTACTATATCTGCTGCTAATGATGATGATGGTAGTGGTGGTGGTGGTGGTGGTGGTGGTCATATTAATACTACACTATCTGCGGCTAATGAGAATGATGATGATGATGGTGGTGGTGGTGACGAAGATACCATGACGACGACGATTGCTACTATTATTACTACAACTACTACTGCTGTCTCTGATGATAATGATGATGCTGGTGATAGTGGTGATGTTTACTATTACTACTATATCTGCTGCTAATGATGATGATGATGATGGTGGTGGTGATGAGTGTAATACTACTACTGCTACTGCTACCACTACTACCGATGATGATGGCGATGGCGGTATTGCTATTACTACTACTGTATCTGCTGCTGATGATGAGTAGGAGGAGGAGGTGGATGACGACGACGACGATGCTAATGACGAGGATCACACCACTATTACTACTACTACTCCTACTGCTGCTGAAGTCGACGACGGCGACAGCGGTGTTGGCAAGTAGAAGCAGTAACAGTAATGGAGATGGTGGTGGTGATGGCAGCGGCGGCGGTGGTGGTGGCAGAAGCAGTAGTAGCAACAGCGTGGTAGGAGGAGTAGCGGTAATAGTAGATACAACAGACGTAGTTGTTGTTTAGCCACAGGTCAACCCAAATCGAGCAAAATCTTCTTTATGACGATCAAAGACAGTCTCGCCCGGACCATCTCACCTTCGGTTTAGGTTTTTCTTTATTTTTCCCTGGATTTACAAACCCTAAAGGCGTCCTTCCATTTTTATTTTCAAAGAAAGACGCTATTTGAAGGAATTTCATTGCTCTTTCTCTGTACTTTCTCTGATTCTAGTAGTAGTTGTTATTGTTGCGGTGGTAGTGGTGGTGGTGGTTGTAGTACTGTTTTAACTCCAAGTAGTATAAGCATTAGTAGTAGTAGCGGTAGTAGTAGTTGTTATAGCAATAGTAGTGGTCGTCGTATTCGTTGTGATAGTAGTAGTGGTGGTGGTAGTAGTTGTAGTAGAAGTAGTAGTAGTTGTTGTGGAAGTGGTTAGTAACTGCTGTTGTTTAGTCCCTAGTCCTAACGATTTTGGTAGTGTTGGTGGTTGTGGTGGTGGTAGTAGTAGTAGAAGTGGTGGTGGTGGTAGTAGTAGAGGCAGTAGTGGTGGTGGTAGTAGTAGTAGTAGAGGCAGTAGTGGTGGTGGTAGTAGTAATAGAGGCAGTAGTGGTGGTAGTAGTGGTTGTGGTGGTGGTAGTAGTAATAGTAGTTGTGGAAGTGGTTAGTAACTGCTGTTGTTTAGTCCCTAGTCCTAACGATTTTGGTAGTGTTGGTGGTGGTAGTAGTAGTAGAAGTGGTGGTGGTGGTAACAGTAGTAGTGGTTGTGGTGGTGGTAGTAGTAGAGGCAGTAGTGGTGGTGGTAGTAGTAGTAGAGGCAGTAGTGGTGGTAGTAGTAGTAGAGGCAGTAGTGGTTGTGGTGGTGGTAGTAGTAATAGTAGTTGTGGAAGTGGTAGTAACTGCTGTTGTTTAGTCCCTAGTCCTAACGATTTTGGTAGTGTTGGTGGTTGTGGTGGTGGTAGTAGTAGTAGAAGTGGTGGTGGTGGTGGTAACAGTAGTAGTAGTTGTAGTGGTGGTAGTAGTAGTGGTTGTGATGGTGATAGTAGCAGTAGTGGTTGTGGTGGTGGTAGTAGTAGTAGAGGCAGTAGTGGTTGTGGTGGTGGTAGTAGTAGTAGAGGCAGTTGTGGTGGTGGTGGTAGTAGTAGTGGTTGTGGTATAGTGCCTGGCCAGCTCCTGTCCTGTTGGCATATGTTCAAAGATATAGCTTATTGCTATTGTTTATTTAACCCCATGCTCAGGTCTACTCCTATTGAGCTACATCTTTTATCTTTCACTCGCTTCGGTCAGTGGATCATGGTCATGCTGGAGCACTGCTTTGAAGGATTTTACTCAAACAAATTGACTCCAGTCAGCTGAAAAGTTCATAACATGGTCCAGGTTCAAATAAGGCGGCAAGCTGGCAGAAACGTTAGCACGCCGGGCGAAATGCTTAGCGGTATTTCGTCTGCCGTTACGTTGTGAGTTCAAATTCCGCCGAGGTCGACTTTGCCTTTCATCCTTTCGGGGTCGATAAATTAAGTACCAGTTACGCACTGGGGTCGATGTAATCGACTTAATACCTATGTCTGTCCTTGTTTGTCCCCTCTGTGTTTAGCCCCTTGTGGGTAATAAAGAAATAGGTTCCAGGTTCATTCCCACAGCGTGGCACCTTGGGCAAGTGTCTTCTACTATAGCCTCGGGCCGACCAAAGCCTTGTGAGCAGATTTGGTAGACAGAAACTGAAAGAAGCCCGTTGCATGTATATATGTGTATATATATATATATGCGTCCCCAAAATCCATCCCCTCCTCACCGTGGCAGGGACACTGGCAACAGGTAGTGTCAGAGCTATGCCGTCGGGAACTTTGGTTCCTGGTAGGGCCACCCAAGACGGATTGGTCTGACACCGAGTGGTATTAGGGCCACAACCCGGCAGATGGGGCTCTGGTGAAAATCTTCAGAGTGTCTGTTTCGGCAACCGGCGGCTCCTCGGTCGTTCTGTCCCTGCGTCTGCGGACAATCTGCAGCAAACAGGATGTCTCCACATGCAGGATTGTTGGGGACCGCTTGTGAAATACATATTCCCAAGAAACTTCTTCCACTGCCATGGTTCAAGATGACTCGAGGGTGGTAGAAGAAGCCGACTCAACCCGCCCAGGGTGAATGTCGCCACAAGTACAAGTACAAGTTTATATGTATGTGTGTGTATGTTTGCGTGTCTGTGTTTGTCCCCCCCCCCCCAACGTCGCTTGACAACCGATGCTGGTGTGTTTACGTCCCCGTAAAAGAGACCGATAGAATAAGTACTAGACTTACAAAGAATAAGTCCTGGGGTTGATGGTTGATTTGCTCGACTAAAAGGCGGTGCTCCAGCATGGCCGCAGTCAAATGACTGATATATGCATATAGGCACAGGGATGGCTGTGGTAAGAAGCTTGCTTCCTAACCACATGGTTCTGGGTTGTGGTACCTAGGGCAAGTGTCTTCTACTATAGCCCCAGGCTGACTAAAGCCTTGTGAGTGGATTTGGTTGATGGAAATTGAAAGAAGCCCATTGTATATGTGTGTGTGTATTTGTGTGTCTGTGCTTGTTAACCGATGCTGGTGTGTTTACGTCCCTGTAACTTAGCGGTTCGGCAAAAGAGACCGATAGAATAAGTACTGGGCTTACAAGAATAAGTCCTGGGGTCAATTTGCTCAGCTAAAAGGCGGTGCTCCAGCATGGCCGCAGTCAAATGACTGAAACAAGTAAAAGAGTAATTCAAAATATAAACAATAACAAACCATAAAATAAATTTTTATTTTTCAATACAAAACTGATCTCGCCTGTGCTGGTGCCATGTAAAAAGCACTCAGTCCACATTGTAAAGTGGTTGGCATTTGGAAGGGCATCCAGCTCTAAAACCCATGCCAAGACAGACCTCATCTGTGATGGTGCCATATAAAGAGCATTGAGTCCATTCTGCTGGGTGGTTGGTGTTAGGAAGGGCATCCAGCTCTAAACCCATGCCAAGACAGACCTCATCTGTGATGGTGCCATATAAAGAGCATTGAGTTCACTCTGTGGGGTGGTTGGTGTTAGGAAGAGCATCCAGTCATAAAAACCATGCCAAAACAGACACAGAAACCTGGTGTAGTCTTCTACCTAGTCAGCTCCTATCAAACCATCCAACCCATGCCATCATGGAAAGCAGATGTTAAATGATGATGATGATGGATGTTAACCCTTTCATTACCGTATTTATTTTGAGACGCTCTGTGTTTCTTTCAATTACTTTAACCCTTTAGTATTTAAACCGGCCATATCCAACCAAAATAGTTAATCTGTTTTATGTTCAAACTGACCAGATCCAGGCTCTCACACCTACCCTACAATGTTATTCTACATTAAGTAATTGCACCATCAAGATCTTGAAGATACGAGATAATGCATGATTAATTCAAATCAATGGGAATCAATAAGCATTATGTTTGATAGAATAATCTGAGCACTAAAGGGTTAAATATAACAAAGAATTTAGTAAAATAACTTAGTTATCATTCAGCTGGTGTTAGGAACATAAACTTATGAACACTAAACATTTGTACTCAGAGCCAGAGCCGGTTTCAGCCGGGTTGGTAACGAAAGGGTTAAATGATGGCGTTAAAAGAAGGCGGCGAGCTGGCAGAAACGTTAGCACGCCGGGCGAAATGCTCAGCAGTATTTCGTCTGCCGCTACGTTCTGAGTTCAAAATCCGCCCAGGTCGACTTTGCCTTTCATCCTTTCGGGGTCGATTAAATAAGTACCAGTTACGCACTGGGGTCGATATAATCGACTAAATCCGTTTGTCTGGCCTTGTTTGTCCCTTCTGTGTTTAGCCCCTTGAGGGTAGTAAAGAAATAGGTTAAATGATGGTGATGATATGCATGTGCCAATGGCACGTAAAAAGCACTCACTACACTCTCACAGTGGTTGGCATTAGGAAGAGCATCCAGCTGTAGAAACCTTGCCAGATCAGATTGGAGCCCAATGTAGCAACCCTGTCATTGGGGGCTAACCTCTTTTTATGCAGGTACTTGATAACAAAACGAAGCCAAATTTTGTTCATCATCAAGAGATGTCACTACTGGTTACTTTTGAAATCTTCTTTGAACAATCAGATGTGGGTTTATCTGGAAAGAATCACTACAGTTATTAACAAGAGCACTCAGAGAGCACAAACCTCTGCCAAGACAACATCAACATCCCCTCAACGGTTAGCCAGAGATGATTTTTAAAATGAGAATATCTGAAATAAACTTGACTGCTTTCACAAACGAGAATACTAAAATTAAACCCGACCACTCTCAAAATTTAAGTAAAAAACAGGAAAAATAATCCAAAATCCTTGTCCAGTACCAGATTGATCCCAAAATCTAATCAGTTCATACCAGTAACCAGACCAAACATCCCTGAAAGTTTCATCCAAATCCATCCAGCGGTTCTTGAGATATCTTGTCCGCGGTCAAACAAACAAACACAACTGAAAACAATACCTCTGCCTTTGCTAAGGCGGAGGTAATAAGAAGGGTTGAAATTTAAGGCATGCAAGATTTCACAGCTCTAGCATCACTCCTTCATAGTCAGCCTGTGAACATCTCAGCCCACCCCCATATCTTTTACTGTCTTGGTCACTAGGATGCTGTTTTCAGAAACACACCTCTCCAATTTAATCCTAACCTTAACACTAACCCTTACCCTAACTCTAACCCAGACACTAACCCAAGCATTAACCCTAACACTAACCCTTACCCTAACCCTAACACTAAGCCTAACACTAACCAGAACACTAACCCTAACACTAGCCCTAACACTAACTCTTACCCTAACCCTAACCCTAACACTAACCCTAACCCTAATACTAACCCAGACCCTAACTCTAACCCAAGCACTAACCCTAACACTAACCCTAACACTAGCCCTAATACTAACCCTTACCCTAACCCTAACACTAACCTAACACTAACCCTAACCTAACCCTAATACTAACCCAGACCCTAACTCTAACCCAAGCACTAGCCCTAACACTAACCCTAACATAGCCCTAACACTAACCCTTACCCTAACTCTAACCCTAACACTAACCCTAATACTAACCTTTACCCTAACTCTAACCCAAGCACTAACCCTAACTCTAACCCTAACCCTAATACTAACCCTAAAACTATCCCTAATACTAACCCTAGCAATATTGGAGACATGTGTTTCTGAAGAAGCTCTGTCGAGTGGGGGAGTATATATGCAACAGAATGTGGGAAGCTAGCATTATGAGTTACTGACCCTGGGTGGACTTTTGATCCTTTGATATACAGTGGTCCCTCGACTATCGCAGGTGTTACACTCCAAAACCTCCCATAAAAATAATTCAAATCTGAAAAAATATAAATGCCCATTGGCCGCAGAATCCTGACATATACTGAGGAGTCCACGATATAAATTTATATATATTAGCCAGAAAAATCCACAGTGTATTGAGTGCACGATAGGTGAACCTCGATGGGTGAACCGCAATTTACTGAGTGCAAGATAGGTGGACTGCAATGTAGTGAGTGCATGATGGGTGAACTGCGATGGGAGAATTTTTTTTCTCAGAATACAAGGTTTACTATTTAGCTACATCTCCCTCTCAACCTCTCCTATGCCTTGCTCATCATCTCTTACTCCCCAAACTATCATACCCTCACCACTAAGCCACACAGCCTCTGTTATCACCAAGCAAGTTCTTGAATCACTGACAAAAAAAAGAACTTTTTCTCTCAGAATTCAAGGTTTACTATTTAGCTATCCCCTTATGTACCCCCTCTACATCTCCCTCTTAACCTCTCCTATGCCTTGCTCATTATCTCCTACTCCCTAAACCAGCATCCTACACCTGCTCCATTCTCTCTCATCTTATCCACTGTCCATTCTGGAATTCTCAATTCAGCCACAACTCCACCCCTTTTCATCACTCCCTACATTTACTTCTAACCACATGTTATTAACCCCTTCCTGATTTACAGCTCATATCATCTTCCCTTTCTGAGGGTTTTGTTCAAACAACCCACCCCTACCATTTTGCCTTATACCTAGACAATCCCTCCCACCCTTCTAATGGTTTAATTCAGTTGATCTTAACCCCCCCCATCCTTTTTTTCTGGGGGCTTTGTTCAAACAAAGCATCCCTTCAATTTTGACTTTTTCCTAAATGCTCCCTCCCACCCTTCTAATGGCTTCATTCATTTGGTCTTAATCACCCCTTTTTTTTTGTATTGCCCACACTCCCTTTTAAGTAGTTGTTATGCCTAGTGCTCTCCTTATAAGTAACTAGCCGCTAAGCCCGGTTTGGATGATGTGGCTATGATCATTTTAGGTTAGGCATATGTAAATGAAAATTAAGTTCAGACCTGTACTTGGTAGCTAGACCTGGAAGAAATAGCTGCCAAATCTCCCTCAAAACACCCTACTGTCTTAATCCGACAATTCTGCCTATTATGTAGTTTTAATGAGAAACTGTAACTAAAGATTATGGTTATTAACCCCACAAAGGGGTGAAAGAAGAGAGCGAAAGTTTTGGCTGACTGTCATCCTGTACTCCCCTTGTTGCTAGCGAAATGGTATATGCCGGCTGTGTGAGCAACTGGTAGTTTTAATGGTGGAACAAACAGGGGAATTCCATTAGTAAAAGTTTTAATCAATTTTCTCGGTAAGTATGGGGGCTAAGAAAAAAACACAAACTGCATTCCAATCTATGCACCCGTCACCACATGTGTGCCATTTTTCACACAAATCCACCCAGGCGTTTGGCTGTGAACCTCAAGACAAGAAAGAATACAATGATCACCCATGTCCAATTTATATTATAGATTATATCTAGTACCACCACATCACCCTTTTAAGCAGTTGTGGTGCCTAACACCTACCTAAGTGGTGTGTGATGTGTCATTACAAAACTAATTTCACATGGATGATGGTTTATAAATTTTACTCTAAAAATTGACTGTATAAGCTGTGAAATGATAAAAAAGTTAATGATAGTCGCAGGAGTGGCTGTGTGGTAAGTAGCTTGCTTACCAACCACATTGTTCCGGGTTCAGTTTCATTGTGTGGCACCTTGTGCAAGTGTCTTCTACTATAGCCTCGGGCTGATGAAAGCCCTGTGAGTGGATTTGGTAGACGGAAACTGAAAGAAGCCCATTGTATATATGTATATATATATATATATATACATGTGTGTGTGTATATGTTTGTGTGTCTGTGTTTGTCCCCCTAGCATCGCTTGACAACCACATGGTTCTAGGTTCAGTCCCACTGCGTGGCACCTTGGGCAAGTGTCTTCTACTATAGCCTCGGGCTGACCAAAGCCTTGTGAGTGGATTTGGTAAATGGAAACTGAAAGAAGCCCATCGTATATATGTATATATATATGTATGTGTGTGTATATGTTTGACCCCCAGCATCGCTTGACAACTGATGCTGGTGTGTTTACGTCCCCGTCACTTAGCAGTTCGGCAAAAGAGACCGATAGAATAAGTACTGTGGTCGATTTGCTCGACTAAAGGCGGTGCTCCAGCATGGCCGCAGTCAAATGACTGAAACAAGTAAAAGAATAACAGAATATCTCTTGAGGAATATAAAAACAAAAGAGTTAAAGAGATTTGAATTAAAACTTTTCATCAAAATTTTCTGTTAATTAATGTTCCGAACATCAGCTAAATAATTATAAGTTATTCAATAAATTGTTACTCTCTTTTACTCTTTTATTTGTTTCAGTCATTTGACTGTGGCCATGCTGGAGCACCGCCTTTAATCGAGCAACTCGACCCTGGCACTTATTCTTTGTAAGCCCAGTACTTATTCTATCGGTCTGTTTTGCCGAACCGCTAAGTGACGGGAACATAAACACACCAGCATCGGTTGTCAAGCAATGCTAGGGGGACAAACACAGACACACAAACACACACATACATATATATATATATATATATATATATATATATATATATATATATATATACATATATATGACGGGCTTCTTTCAGTTTCTGTCTACCAAATCCACTCACAAGGCTTTGGTCAGCCCGAGGCTATAGTAGAAGACACTTGCCCAAGGTGCCACGCAGAGGGACTGAACCCAGAACCATGTGGTTGGTAAACAAGCTACTTACCACACAGCCACTCCGGCACCTGTTCATAATTTTCAAAATAAATTTCATCAGGAATATGGTAGATAAAGGGTTGAAGTTATCTAAATTAAACCCTTTCATTAAAATTTCATGATAATTTATCTTTGAAACACCAACTCAATAATTCTTTCTACTGGAAGTACAAGGCCTCAAATTTGGAGGAAAGGATTAAGTCAATTACATCGACCTCAGTGCATAACTGGTACTTATTTAATCGACCCTGAAAGGCAAAATTGACCTTGGTGGAACTTGAACTCAGAACATAGCAGCAGATAAAATACTGCTAAGCATTTCACCCAGCGTGCTAACGATTCTGCCAGCTCGACGCCTTAGCCCTTCCGTTACTATATTTATTTTGAGATGCTCTGAGTTTCTTTCAATTATTTTAAATATAACAAAGAATTTAGTAAAATAACTTAGTTATCATTCAGCTAGTGTTAGGAATATAAATTGTAACTAAGGTTTGGTGGAAGATTTCAATTCAAAACTTATGAAAACAAGACATTTGTATTCAGAGCCAGAGCCGGTTTCAGCCAGATTTATATCAAAAGGGTTAAAAATATCATGGTGACTTTAACCCTTTTGTTACCGTATTTCTGTCAAGATGCTCTGTGTTTCTTTCAATTAATTTTAAATATAATAAAAAATTTAGTAAAATTACTTAGTTATCATTAAACTATTGTTAGGAACATAAATTATGACTAAGGTTTGGTGGAAGATTCTAATTCAAAACTTATGAAAATAAGACATTTGTACTACAGAGCCAGAGCCGGTTTCAGCAGGATTAGTAACAAAAGGGTTAAACACCAACTTAATACTAATAAAGTTACTCTACTAAACTCTTTATTTTCAAACCTATTGAAACAAAGTCAGTGCATTTCAACAGAAAATATGGTAACTAAAGGGTTAAAGTGATCTAAATAAAACCTTCTGTAAAAATTTTTATACTCTTACTCTATTACTTGTTTCAGTCATTTGACTGCAGCCATGCTGGAGCACCGCCTTTAATCGAGAAAATTGATCCCCGGACTTATTCTTTGTAAGCCTAGTACTCACTCTATTGGTCTCATTTGCCGAACTGCTAAGTTACGGGGATGTAAACACACCAGCATCAGTTGTCAAGCAATGTTGGGAGGACAAACACAAACACACATGCATATATATACATACATACGACGAGCTTCTTTCAGTTTCCATCTACCAAATCCATTCACAAGGCTTTGGTTGGCCTGAGGCTATAGTAGAAGACACTAGCCCAAGGTGCCATGCAGTGGGACTGAACCTGGAACCATGTGGTTCGTAAGCAAGCTACTTACCACACAGCCACTCCTGCACCTATGTTAATTTATCTTCCAAACACCAGATGAGAAAGTTACTCCATGAAATTCTTCATTATTTTCAACCTATCCTTTTACCTAAGGAAAGGGGTCTATCTTTACTGTGGAATCCCTCTATTTGTTGGCCATACAAGAGAATTTTCAGAATGTGATCAGCTTGTCTTTGAACAACATGTCAGGGAGAAGCACCACTGATGCTATATTTGTGGTAAGACAGCTACAGGAGAAATTCACCACCAAAGATATACCCCTTTTGTTGACATGAAGAAAGCATTTGACAGGGTTCCCCCAATCTCTTATCTAGTGATTAATGCGGAAATTAGGGATAGATGAGTGGTTGGTGAGAGATGTACAAGCCATGTACAGAGATACTATCAGTTAGGTGGTTGGCAACAAGTATAGCAAAGAATTCCAGGTAGAAATAGGGGTTCACCAAGGATCAGTCCTTATTCCCCTCTTGTTCATCATTGTCCTCGAGGCAATAACTGAGGAATTCAAGACAGGATGCTCCTGGGAGCTCTTCTATGCTGCTCTGATAGCTGAGTCACTTACCAGAAGTAGAGAAGTTCCAGGCATGGAAGCAAGGTCTAGAATTGAAGGGCTTTAGAGTTAACCTAACAAAAACCAAAGTCTTAGTAAGTAGGTAGGCAGACAAATCACAAATCTCTTCAGGCAGATGGCCCTGCTCGATCTGTAGAAATGGTGTAGGTAGAAACTCCATAAGATGTACCCGGTGTAAGCTATGGACATATAAGAGGTGCAGCAATTTCAAAGGATGGTTAACTGGGAAGATAGTTTTTGTGTGTGGAAGATGCACAGATGCCATAAACACTGAAAATATACAGAAAACAGATTCCATCACATGTCAGGAGAAAAAAGCTACAAATAGTTGATATCTTCCATCATCTACATGGTAAAAAGTACCATTCGAGTGTGGCCAATGCCAGTGCTGCCTGACTAGCACCCATGTCAGTGGCTATAAAAAGTACCATTCAAACATGGCCAATGCCAGTGCCGCCTGACTGGTATCTGTGCCAGTGGCATGTAAAAAGCACCCACTACACTCTCAGAGTGGTTGGCGTTAGGAAGGGTATCCAGCTGTAGAAATCATGTCAAATCAGTTCGGAGTCTGGTGCAGCCTCCGATCAAGTACCAGTTACACACTGGGTCGATGTAATCGACTTAATCCCTTTGTCTGTCCTTGTTTGTCCCCTCTATGTTTAGACGGGTTTTTTTTTCTCTATTTTGTTGCACACACGCATTTTTACTAATACATACTCGGTGAAGCTACACATTAGCGTCGTAATTTTACGTTCGCTATTTCCAGTAAATATCGGTACTTAGTTGTGCCATTTATTTACTAATTTGTGTATTTTTCCCTCACGGGCTACTTTTTACTGGAAGGCAATACTTTGTATTGCATTACTGATATTTTGAAACTTCTTCACCGTTTCTCTTACTGTTAGCGTTCCGTATTTCAGTCGAGTGTGTTAGTATTTATGTGGTAACATCGTAGTTTCGTCTTGGTATATGTTTGGCTGAAGAAGGTAAAGCAAATATGGGTGAGAGACATATCTTGCAAAACCTGAAACCTGCAGGTACCACATTATCCATTTTCCGGGTGTTTCATCTTTCAGATGTTCTCCCTGGAGGTAAGACGGTTTTT
The DNA here is from genome assembly GCF_006345805.1 of Octopus sinensis. Lineage (NCBI taxonomy): Eukaryota > Metazoa > Mollusca > Cephalopoda > Octopoda > Octopodidae > Octopus > Octopus sinensis. The sequence continues at coordinate 14,999,885 of NC_043023.1, forward strand.
TTTTTTTTTTCTCTATTTTGTTGCACACACGCATTTTTACTAATACATACGCGGTGAAGCTACACATTAGCGTCGTAATTTTACGTTCGCTATTTCCAGTAAATATCGGTACTTAGTTGTGCCATTTATTTACTAATTTGTATATATATATATATATATATCTATATATATATATATATATAGAGAGAGAGAGAGAACAAAGTGTACGTACGCCGCTATATATATATATATATATAATATGTGTGTGTATCTTTGTGTTTGTGTTCCCCACCACCACCACTAGACAACTGGTGTTGGTTTGTTTACGTTCGGCAAAAAGACACTATTGGAATAAGTACCAGGCTTTCAAAAAAATACTGGGGTTGATTCGTTTGACTAAAACAGAGGTGGGGGAGTATGTTTTTAATGTGGCAGGCAAAAATTTCCAAAGAAAAATGTCCGCGGTAATTTTATTCAGCTGAATACAACGCCATTGATTGGTTGAAATTACCGAAATACGACAGCTTTAAAATGAAATAACTTCGTAAATTTAAACTTTTCTCAAAAACGCTAAGAGTAAAAGATATTTTACATGACACATTTTATCAGTATACGAAGTTTGAAAGTGTTTAGTTACAACAAATTATTTTTTAAATCTGCCGGTCAAAAGGTAAAGATCCCAAGGCGGTACTCCAATCATGGCTGCAGTCCAATAACTGAAACAAGTAAAAGATATAAGACCAAGAACAGGCTCCGTCAGAGTGTTCGGATCTTTTCCTTTTGAACGCCAGTTTTCAACACAATTAACTAAACACTTTTAAACTTCGTATACTGGTAGAATGTGACAAAATAAAACATTTTTTTTCTCTTGGCTTTCTTGAGAAAATTGTAATTTGTAAGTTTAACGTAGTTTAATTTTTCGAATTTTAACCAATCCTATACCCTCTATTGAGCTAAAATCATTTGCTGCGTCTAAAACTGAGACAACATCCTGTCACTAACCCTAACCCTAAATTTTAGCCTTTCGGTTTTTTTTTCTTAATTGTTAAATTAATTTAAGGATAACAATTAAGAAAAAAAACAAAAGGCTAAAATGAAAGCAATGGAAAATAATTTTAATTTAACAATTAAGAAAAAAAACGAAAGCAAAAACTCAAAACAAAAACAAAACGAATAATTTTAGACACATGCGTAACAATTAAATTAATTTAACAATTAAGAAAAAAACGAAAGGCTAAAATTTAGGGTTAGGGTTAGTGACAGGATGTTGTCTCAGTTTTAGACGTAGCAAATAATTTTAGCTCAATAGAGGGCATAGGATTGGTTAAAATTCGAAAAATTAAACTACGTTAAACTTACAAATTACAATTTTCTCAAGAAAGCCAAGAGAAAAAAAAACGTTTCATTTTGACACATTCTACCAGTATACGAAGTTTTAAAGTGTTTAGTTAACTAGAAATTGTATTGAAAACTGCCGTTCAAAAGGAAAAGATCCAAGTGTTCCAGTTATTTCAAGCAACAGAACAGTCTGCCTATGAAGTTGACGCGTGAGTGGCTGAGCACTCCACAGCCATGCGTAACCTTAACCTTAAACATAGTTCTCAGGGTGATTCGGCGTGACACAGAACGTGACAAGGTCGATCCTTTTGAATGATAAGTGTAACTCATTTTAATCAAAGACCACAATGAACCACCGGAAATTGAACTCACGGTCTTACGATCATGAATCGAATACTCTGACCCACCAAGCCACGCGCCTTCAAAACATAAAAGATATATACGCACACACGCACGCTCACACACACACACACGCACGCTCACACATACACACACGCACGCTCACACATACACACTCACACTTACACACACACGCGCGCGTTCACACACACATACACGCACGCTCACACACACGCACGCTCACACATACACACTCACACTTACACACACACGCGCGCGTTCACACACACATACACGCACGCTCACACACACACGCAAGCTCACACACGCACGCTCACACACACACACACGCGCGCGTTCACACACACATACACGCACGCTCACACACACACGCAAGCTCACACACGCACGCTCACACACACACACGCGCACGCTCACACACACACACACACACGCTCCCACACGCACGCTCACACACACGGGCACGCTCACACATACACACACACGCACGCTCACACGCTCACACACACACACGCGCGCGCTCAAAGTGGACATTATAACACAGAGAGGCGAAGGAGCTTCTCTCAGCAGCTAAAGGACATTAGCCGAAACAAAACTGTAATTTCATAAACAACGTTAAACACAGAATAAACAGATCTGGCCATGATTGCTTCTTCTAGATGTTTGCCTTTCTGGGTTTCCCGCCTCTTTACAGCTCTCGCGGATATAGAAATATCTGTCCTCCCCTTCACTTTCCCTCTTTCCTCGCCTCCTTTTGCTTCTTTAACCCTTTCGTTCTTAACTTTACTTCTACTCTTTTGAAACTATCTGCCTCTCACTTCTCCCCCTTTTCCCTCTCCCTCCTTTCACCTTTTCTTTCGCTTCCTCTCTCACTCTCTCTTTAACCCTTTGAAACTATCAGCCTCTCACTTCCCTCTCCCTCCTTTATCCTTTTCTTTCGCTCTCTCACTCTCTCTTTAACCCTTTGAAACTATCTGCCTCTCACTTCTTCCCTCACTCTTTTCCCTCTCCCTCCTTTTCTTTCGCTCCCTCTCTCACTCTCTCTTTAACCCTTTCGTTCTTAACTTTAATCTTTTAAAACTATATGCCTCTCACTTCTCCCCTTCTCCCTCTCCCTCCTTTTTCCCTTTCTTTCGCTCCCTCTCTCACTCTCTCTTTAACCTTTTCGTTCTTTTTAATCTTTTGAAACTATCTGCCTCTCACTTCTACCCTTTTCCTTTTCCCTCCTTTTTCCTTTTCTTTCGCTCCCTCTCTCACTCTCCTCACTCTCTCCCTTTCATATATCTGAGCATTCCTCCTCTCTACGCTTACTCTTTCTCTCTGTCTTCATAATCTTAACTCCCTCCTCTCTCTCTCTCTCTCTCTAAATAACTTAACTTTCCCTCTCTATTTGCTTATGTCTGTAACCCCTCTCTCTTTATTCTTAATCTCCCCTATCTCTTTCTTCTGCTTTTCATACCTCAACTTTTCTCCCTTTCTTTCTTAACTTTACTTCTACTCTTTTGAAACTATCTGCCTCTCACTTCTTCCTTTTTCCCTCTCCCTCCTTTTTCCTTTTCTTTCTCTCCCTCCCTCACTCTCTCTTTAACCCTTTCGTTCTTAACTTTACTCTTTTCAAACTATCTGCCTCTCACTTCTTCCCTTTCTCTTTTCCCTCTCCCTCCTTTTTCCTTTTCTTTCGCTCCCTCTCTCACTCTCTCTTTAATCTTTTGAAACTATTTGCCTCTCACTTCTTCCCTTTCCCTTTCCCTCTCCCTCCTTTTCCCTTTTCTTTCTCTCCCCCTCCCACTCTCTATCAATTAGCTTTAATTCTCACCCTCTCTTTTTATACTTTATCTTTCTCTCTTTTTAATTCCGCCTCTCTTTAGTCTTAAATTCCCACTCTCTCCCTCTGAATATTTAATCTTCGGATCTTTTCGCTGAATATTTAATCTTCGGATCTTTTCGGTTTGAACGGCAATTTTTTTCTAGCGCTACGTTCTGAGTTCAAATTCCGCCGAGGTCGACTTTGCCTTTCATCCTTTCGGGGTCAATAAATTAAGTACCAGTTACGCACTGGGGTCGATGTAATCGATTTAATCCCTTTGTCTGTCCTTGTTTGTCCCCTCTGTGTTTATCCCCTTGTGGGTAGTAAAGAAAAAGGCAGTTTTTTTCTCGCGGTGTCATATGAAATTGTCACCCATAATTATGACCCTAGTATCGATCTATTGCATTTCAATCTGTTTTAGGGTTAGGGGTGTGGGGAAGGGTATCTTTTTTCTTCCCAAATGTAAATAAACCCAATCTGTTTCTTAAACGAGGGACATATTCATACGGCACAGAATGTTTTTTACCTCAATAGACGTCATTGTGGGAGGAAGGGTATCTTTTTTCTTCACAAATGTAAATAAACCCAATCTGTTTCTTAAACGAGGGACATATTCATACGGCACATAATGTTTTTTACCTCAATAGACGTCACTGATTGGTTGAAATTGCAGAAATTGAAGAAAAAACAACAATGAATATCTTACAAACTATAGAATTTTCTCAATAAAGCCAAGAGAAAAAGATGTTTTATAAACACATTCTACCAGTATACGAAGTTTAAAGTGTTTAGTTACGTGGAAATTATTTTAAAAAACTGCCGTTCAAACCGAAAAGATTCCTCTCTTTTTATACTTTATCTTTTTCTCTTTTTAATTAAAAAGGGTAAAGCCCCCCTTCGGTTATGAATGACCATGGGATTGCACCTAGAAAGTTACCCTCCTAGTCACAAGTCCGGGCAAGGTTGTTTATTGAAGACCAGCAGTCGCCCATGCATACCGGCCTCCCCTCTCCACGTCACCGATGTTGTCCAAGGGAAAGGCAAAGGGGCCGATACAGCTTGGCACCTGTGACGTCGCAACTCATTTCTACAGCTGAGTGAACTGGAGCAACGTGAAATGAAGCGTCTTGCTCAA
>NC_043023.1:15009503-15022003 GCF_006345805.1 Octopus sinensis
GAACTGGGGGAACTTTTCAAAATTTTTGCTGCGTTAATTTTGAATTATGACATTGGGCTATGAGTGTGTCAAGTTTCATCAGAATCGGTTGAAAGCCGTGGTCAGGGTGAGGGTACAACTTAACAGACACACAGACACACAGACAGACAAACTGCCGTTTATATAGAGAGAGATTTAATCTCAGTTACGTTTGTATGAATAAACGAGTGTATCTGAAACGAAACATACACCGCCGGAAGTTGTTGTTGACAAACAACAACAGTAATTTTATTCAGCTAAATACACGTCATTGGTTGAAATTACCGAAATACGACAACTTTAACAAGAAATACCTTCCAAAATATAAAATTTTCTCAACAACTCAAGGTGCAGGAGTGACTGTGTGGTAAGTAGCTTGCTAAACAACCACATGGTTCCGGGTTCAGTCCCACTGCGTGGCATCTTGGGCAAGTGTCTTCTGCTATAGCCCCGGGCCGACCAATGCCTTGTGAGTGGATTTGGTAGACGGAAACTGAAACAAGCCTGTCGTATATATTATTATATATATATATGTATGTATGTGTGTGTGTGTTTGTGTGTCTGTGTTTGTCCCCCTAGCATTGCTTGACAACCGATGCTGGTGTGTTTACGTCCCCGTCACTTAGTGGTTCGGCAAAAGAGACCGATAGAATAAGTACTGGGCTTACAAAGAATAAGTCCCGGGGTCGATTTGCTCGACTAAAGGCGGTGCTCCAGCATGGCCGCAGTCAAATGACTGAAACAAGTAAAAGAGTAAAAGAGTAACGCCAAGAATAAAAGATGTTTCATGTGACACATTCTACAAGTATATGAAGTTTGAAAGTGTTTAGTTACAAAAAATTATTTTATAATCTGTCGGTCAAAAGGTAAAGATCCAATAAAAATTGGTACAGATATACGAAAATTAGTTACCAAAAAAGTGATGCCAAACATCAGGAAGCAAAATAAAGATTAATTATATCACAGTTACCTGTAAACATGTTGTATAACAGACTATCTTTTTTTATAGTTATTTTTCAGTAATATAGTGTTTTGTGGTCGTAATAAAATTCTGATATTGTTTTCAAAAAAATGACAGAAATGTTTGTTGTAAATGTGTATTTAAAAATATGCAGCCCTCATGAGAGTGATTGTCAAGCACCAAGGAAGCAAAATAAATATTAATTACTAACAGTTACTAGTAAACTTGTAAAATATGCTATCTTTTTTTTCTTACTTTTTTTTTTTTTTTTTGGTCTTGTTCAGTTTTTGCGATTGTAATAAAATCTGTCTGTACAAAATTATTCTGACATCGTTTTCAAAAAATGACGGAAAATTTTGTTGTAAACGTAAGAATATGCGGTTCCCATGGCAACGGGTATGTAAACAATGCAATCCACGGAGACTCTGCAATTTGACTTGCCGACAGATTTAAAAAATAAATTTTTGTAACTAAACACTTTCAAACTTCTGACACTGGTAGAACGTTTCATATAAAACATCTTTTACTCTTAACGTTTTTGACAAAAACTTATATTTACGAAGTTATTTCACGTTAAAGTAGTCGCATTTCGGTAATTTCAACCAATCAATGACGTGTATTCAGCTGAATAAAATTACTGCTCTTGTTTGTCAACAACAACTATCTGCGGTGTATTTTTTGTTTGTCGCTGTTATTTATGACAACCCTAACCCTAAAATCGTAACCCTAACACCCTAACCCCAAAACCTTAACCTTAAAACCCTAACCCTAAAACCTTAAAGCTAAAACCAGTACAAACGCACGAACGATATCATAAATAACAGTGACAAACAATAAATACACCGCCGATAGTTGTTGTTGACAAACAACAGCAGTAATTTTATTCAGCTGAATACACGTCATTGATTGGTTGAAATTACCGAAATAGGTAATGTGTCATATAAAACATCTTTTACTCTTAGCATTTTTGACAAAAACTTATATTTACGAAGTTATTTCACGTTAAAGTAGTCACATTTCGGTAATTTCAACCAATCAATAACGTGTATTCAGCTGAATAAAATTACTGCCGTTGTTTGTCAGCAACTATCGGTGGTGTATTTTTCGTATCTTTTCGGTTTGAACGGCAGTTTTTAACATAATTTCTAGGTAACTAAAAAATTTAAAATTTCGTATACTGGTAGAATGTGTTTATAAAACATCTTTTTCTCTTGGCTTTATTGAGAAAATTCTATAGTTTTTCTTCAATTTCTGCAATTTCAACCAATCACTGACGTCTATTGAGGTAAAAAAAAACATTCTTGCCGTATAAATATGTCCCTCGTGTCAGAAAGAGATTGGGTTTATTTACATTTGTGAAGAAAAAAAGATATCCTTTCCCCCATCCCTAACCCTAACCCTAACTAGCCCTGAAACAGATTGAAATGCAATAGATCGATACTAGGGTCATAATTATGGGTGACAATTTCATATGACACCGCTAGAAAAAACTGCCGTTCAAACCGAAAAGATCTTATTTTTCGTTTGTCACTGTTATTTATGACAACCCTAACCTTAAACCCTAACCCTAAAACCTTAACCCTAACCCTAAAACCAGTACAAATGCACGAATTATGTCATAAATAACAGTGACAAACAAAAAATACACCACCGATAGTTGTTGATAAACAACAGCAGTAATTTTATTCAGCTGAATACACGTCATTGATTGGTTGAAATTACCGAAATACGAGAACTTTAACATGAAATAACTTCATAAATATAAGTTTTTCTCAAAAATGCTAAGAGTAAAAGATGTTTTATATGACACATTCTACCAGTGTCAGAGGTTTGAAAGTGTTTAGTTACAAAAAATCATTTTTTATATCTGTCGGTCAAAAGGTAAAGATCCACCACAAGTAACAAGCATTTACAATTTACGGTATTAACTTTAAAAAAGTTTTTTTACAAAATGTATTGTAACATAGGCGCAGGAGTGGCTGTGTGGTAAGTAGCTTGCTAAACAACCACATGGTTCCGGGTTCAGTCCCACTGCGTGGCATCTTGGGCAAGTGTCTTCTGCTATAGCCCCGGGCCGACCAATGCCTTGTGAGTGGATTTGGTAGACGGAAACTGAAAGAATCCTGTCGTATATATATATAAGTGTGTGTGTATATGTTTGTGTGTCTGTGTTTGTCCTTCTAGCATTGCTTGACAACCGATGCTGGTGTGTTTACGTCCCCGTAAACACACCAAAAGAGACCGATAGAATAAGCACTGGGCTTACAAAGAATAAGTCCCGGGGTCGATTTGCTCGACTAAAGGCGGTGCTCCAGCATGGCCGCAGTCAAATGACTGAAACAAGTAAAAGAGTAAAGAGTAAGAGTATCCCATATATTTTAATTATCGCTGCTTACTGTGTTTCCAATTAATTCTTTCCTGCTCGACAAAGCTTTGCATACACCAGCAAATTCATTACTTACTGTTGAAATATTAAAAAAATAAAGTTCGGATAACGTGTTCGTATTTGGTAGGGCGTAACGACATAGAAACACGTGTCTTTCAGTGCGATGACGTCATTGAAAGCTCAGTGCTGTGTTTTTGGCAGACGTTGTCGGAAGGGAGAATCCCTCTTCCAAGACAGCGAAAGGCTTTTCCACGATTTAGTATAGATAATCGTGTACATTCAATTGTGGAATGATTGTACATAGCTTTATATATATATATATATATATATATATATATATATATATATATATGTATTGTGTGTGTGTGTGTGTGTGTGTGGTGGGTGTGTGTGTGCGTGTGTGTGTGTGTGCGTGCGTGAACCAAACGACAGTTACAGAGAGATGACACATTGATAGATAAAAAGCGAGAGGGGTAGATACACAGACAGATAGATGATAGGTAGGTAGCTTGGTTGGTAGGTCGGTAGGTAGGTAGATAGATAGATAGATAGATAGATAGATAGATAGATAGATAGATAGATAGATAGATAGATAGATAGATAAATAAATAGATAGATAGAGAGACAGACAGACAGATATATAAATAGATAGATAGATAGACAGAAAGAGAGACAGACAGACAGAGAGACAGAGACAGACAGGTAGATAGATAGATAAATAGATAGATAGATAGATAGATAGACAGACAGACAGACAGGCAGGCAGACAGGCAGACAGAAGACAGACAGATAGATAGACAGATAGATAGATAGATAGATAGATAGATAGATAGATAGATAGATAGACAAACAGATAGATAGACAGACAGGCAGACAGACAGACAGACAGACAGGCAGACAGACAGATAGATAGATAGATAGATAGATAGAGAGAGAGAGAGAGAGAGAGAGAGAGAGAGAGATTGACAGACACAATGAACCATATCTACGTGGAAGTAAATGTAACTGACCGTCAGATATACAAACAAATGTAAGCGAGCATTAAGATTGAGATACACAAATAGTGGCAGTTTGTGTGTGTGTCTGCGCGCGGTGTTTTGACTGTGCGTGCGTGTGTCTCAATGAAATATGTTTGCATATCCGTATGAGCAACAGGGCCATTAGACGTGACTAATTCAAAATCGATAAAATCAGCCGACACAACATCATTTCCAGTACCCCGTCACACACCATCGCCAGTACGAGAACCGCCACCACCGCTGCCGCCGCCGCCATCACGGCTATTACACTATTGCATTTGATAGTGTTTTTTATTAGTATCATCATTATTATTAGTATTTGTGTTTTGTTTTGTGACTCACGTTTATACAGTGATGAAGTGAGATGCCTGTTTTGTTTTGTTGATTAAGACATGTTCAAGGATTGCCATTGGGAATGGCGTGACATCGCTTGAGAGGCGGTTGGATGGAACCTACACTCGCCTCCTTATGAGAGCTCAAAATCTCTCGTGGAAGCGCCATCCAACCAAAATGCAAATATATGGGAAACTACCACCTGTGTCATCTCTTGTGAAAGGTAAGAGAGTCCAGTTTGCTGGACATTGTCGTAGAGCTGAAAACGATGCAATTTCTACTCTTCTCCACTGGAAGCCATCTACTCGCAATACCAGAGGGCGCACACTCTCCTACCCTGATGTAATCTCCAGGGATACAGGCATTCAGCAACAGGACCTCCGTAATGCCATGATGGACCGTGAAGTCTGGCGTAGCATGGTAAATTCCATTGTCTCGACCACGGTCGAACAATGATGAGTGATGATGATTATTTTAACACACACACACAAATGCACACACATACACACGGATAAGCATATGAAAGAGACCTTTACCTTTTGACCGACAGACTTAAAAAATAATTTTTTGTAGCTAAACACTTTCAAACTTGGGACACTGGTAGAATGTGTCATATAAAACATGTTTTACTCTTAGCATTTTTGACAAAAACTTATATTTACGAAGTAGTTTCACGTTAAAGTAGTCCTATTTCGGCAATAAAATGGGCTTGCAGGCGAGGATTTCCCTACCCCTGGACTAAAAACTCTTCAAGGCGGGATCTTTCCCTTTGAACGGCAGATCGAGAAATTAATTTTTTATAACTAAACACTTTCAAACTTTGAACACTGGTAGAATGTATCGTTTAAAACATCTTTTACTCTCAGCGTTTTTGAGAAAAACTTATATTTACGAAATAATTTCACGTTAAAGTTCCCATATTTGGGTAATTTCAACCGATCAATGATGTGTATTCAGCTGAATAAAATTACTGCCGTTGTTTGTCAACAAGAACTTCTGGCGGTGTATTTTTCATTTGTCACTGTAATTTATGACAACCCTAACCCTAACCCTAAAACCTTAACCCTAACCCTAACCCTAAAACCCCAACCCTAACCTAAATCCTTAAAGCTAAAACCAGTACAAACGCACGAACGATATCATAAATAACAGTGACAAACAAAAAATACACCGCAGATAGTTGTTGTTGACAAACAACAGCAGTAATTTTATTCAGCTGAATAGACGTCATTGATTGGTTGAAATTACCGAAATAGGCCTACTTTAACGTGAAATTACTTCACAAATATAAAGTTTTTCTCAAAAATGCTAAGAGTAAAAGATGTTTTATATGACACATTCTACCAGTTTCCGAAGTTTGGAAGTGTTGAGTTACAAAAAATTATGTTTTAAATCTGTACATCAAAAGGTAAACATCCCATGAATGCGAAAAAAAAGTGGAAAAAATAGAACTCGAATACCGGACATACAGTAATTTGATTTTTATTATTATTAAAGCTGCAACACGACCGCCTGACGAACGGGAACATGAAACTTTGTGTAGCAGTCTTTTTGTGATGCTCTTACAGCTTGAATAATAATAATAAAACAATGAGTGGCTGTGTGGTAAGTAGATTGCTTACCAACCACATGGTTCCGGGTTCAGTCCCACTGCGAGGCACCTTGGGCAAGTGTCTTCTACTATAGCCTCGGGCCGACCGACCAAAGCCTTGTGAGTGGATTTGGTAGACGGAAACTGAAAGAAGCCCGTCGTATATATGTATATGTATATGTGTGTGTGTGTGTGTCTGTTTCCCCCCCCCCCCGCCAACATCGCTTGACAACCGATGCTGGTGTGTTTACATCCCCGTAACATTAGCGGTTCGGCAAAGAGACCAATAGAATAAATACTATGCTTACAAAGAATAAGTCATGGGGTCGATTTGCCTGACTAAAAAGGCGGTGCACCAGCATGGCCACAGTCACATGACTGAAACAAGTAAAAGAGTAAATAGTATATATAGATATATACACATAGTCGTCATGATCGATCGCTAAATCCACAATTTTTTTTTATTCCCTTTTTATTCTCTTTCTGTTTATTTTCTCGTATTCCTTTCTGTTGAAGAGCGTAGGCTCGAAACGTAAAAGACTTCCTCACTTTTCCGAGGGTCAAACTAATACACCAGCTTTTTGTTTATGCGATTCGTCACTCGCACGCACCATCTTTGCAACATTCACCCATCTTTTTTTTAATCTTTCGCGAGACAAAACTTCCCTCTCCATTCTCACCTTCCTTTTCAAGTGGTACTTGAAAAAGTTGATGAGCGATTGGCCAGGTAGATAGATAGATAGATGGATAGATAGATAGATAGATAGATAGATAGATAGATAGATAGATAGATAGATAGATAGATAGATAGACAGACAGACAGACAGATGGCAGACAGACAGACAGACAGACAGACAGATAGATAGATAGATAGATAGATAGATAGATAGATAGATAGATAGATAGATAGATAGGCAGAGGTGGGGATTAAGAGGAAGGGCATACGAAGGAGTAGTGAGGAATTAGAGTAAGACCAAACCCAAAAGTGAATAAGGCGATTGGTAGATAATTATATCAACCAATGAGAAGTGAAGCTGAACGGTGATGACGTCATCACTTATACAGGAAGTGTGTTGTGAACTGGGAAAGACAGATGGCTTTTGTGAAACGACCAATCATCATCATTAAATACATCTACGACAAGAAAAATAGCCAAAAGGAAAAATCTTTTATCTCTTACTAGTTTCGGTCTTCGGACTGCGGCCATGCTGGAGTACCGACTTCAGGAGTTTTTGTTAAACGAATGGACCCCAGAACTTTTTTTAAGCCTTGTACTCATTCTGTCGCTTCATTATGTCGAACCGCTAGGTTATGGAGACGTAAACGTACCAACACCGGGTGCCAAGGCGGTACTGTGGGACACACATAAACACGTGTTTCTATATATACAACGGGATTCTTTCAGTTTCCGTCCACCGAATACCCTCAGAGGGCTTTGGTCGGCCTGTGAGTATTGTAGGCCATGCTGGAGTACCGACTTCAGGAGTTTTTGTTAAACGAATGGACCCCAGAACTTTTTTTAAGCCTTGTACTCATTCTGTCGCTTCATTATGTCGAACCGCTAGGTTATGGAGACGTAAACGTACCAACACCGGCTGCCAAGGCGGTACTGTGGGACAAATAGAGACACAAGCACGCAAACACACTTACACACATAAACACGTACGCGCGCGCACGCACACACGCATACATCTTTCTATATATATACAACGGGATTCTTTCAGTTTCCGTCCACCGAATTCTGTCGCTTCATTATGTCGAACCGCTAAGTTATGGAGACGTAAACGTACCAACACCGGGTGCCAAGCGGTACTGTGGGACAAATAGAGACACAACACACAGACACACATACACACATATATACACGTGCGCGCACTCACACACGCATACATCTTTCTATATATACAACGGGATTCTTTCAGTTTCCGTCCACCGAATACCCTCAGAGGGCTTTGGTCGGCCTGTGAGTATTGTAGGCGACGGCTGCCCAAGGTGCCACGCATAGGGACTGAACCCAGTACTCCAATATGGGTCTCACCAGTGTGACATAGAGCGGTAGGAATATGGCTGCTGTGAGCATTCTTGTTTAGATATTGGCTCATCCGGGATCTCGGCGAGCCAGCGGTCAAGTTCATGTTTGAAAACGTCTACATCCTATTTCTATATTGCCCACAAGGGGCTAAACACAGAGCGGACAAACAAGGACAGACATAGGTATTAAGTCGATTACATCGACCCCAGTGCGTAACTGGTACTTAATTTATCGACCCTGAAAGGATGAAAGGCAAAGTCGACCTCGGCGGAATTTGAACCAAGAATGTAAAGGCAGACGAAATACCTATTTCTTTACTACCCACAGGGGGCTAAACACAGAGGGGACAAACAAGGACAGACATAGGTATTAAGTCGACTACATCGACCCCAGTGCGTAACTGGTACTTAATTTATCGACCCCGAAAGGATGAAAGGCAAAGTCGACCTCGGCGGAATTTGAACTCTGAATGTAACGGCAGACGAAATACCTATTTCTTTACTACCCACAGGGGGCTAAACACAGAGGGGACAAACAAGGACAGACATAGGTATTAAGTCGATTACATCGACCCCAGTGCGTAACTGGTACTTAATTTATCGACCCCGAAAGAATGAAAGGCAAAGTCAACCTCGGCGGAATTTGAACTCACAACGTAACGACAGACGAAATACCTATTTCTTTACTACCCACAAGGGGCTAAACATAGAGGGGACAAACAAGGACAGACAAACGGATTAAGTCGATTACATCGACTCCAGTGCGTAACTGGTACTTATTTATCGCCCCGAAAGGATGAAAGGCAAAGTCGACCTCGGCGGATTTGAACTCACAACATAACGCAGACGAAATACCGCTAAGCATTTCGCCCGGCGTGCTAACATTTCTATCCACTCAATGGAGGCTCCTCAGATAATTCGGCAGACAGTTAAACATCTGTGGGCCCTTGAAACCCAAGCTATTGCAGTACATCGTCCTTGCCCGAGATGAAGCAGTCGGCACAATGGGGACAGCACAGTGACGTCCTGCTCGTGGTCTGGTATAGGCGGCGAGCTGGCAGAAACGTTAGCACGCCGGGCGAAATGCTTAGCGGTATTTCGTCTGCGTTACGTTGTGAGTTCAAATTCCGCCGAGGTCGACTTTGCCTTTCATCCTTTCGGGGTCAATAAATTAAGTACCAGTTACGCACTGGGGTCGATGTAATCGACTTTATACCTATGTCTGTCCTTGTTTGTCCCCTCTGTGTTTAGCCCCTTGTGGGTAATAAAGAAATAGGTATTTCGTCTGCCTTTACATTCTTGGTTCAAATTCCGCCGAGGTCGACTTTGCCTTTCATCCTTTCGGGGTCGATATGTTAAGTACCAGTTTCGCACTGGGGTCGATGTAATCGACTTAATACCTATGTCTGTCCTTGTTTGTCCCCTCTGGTGGGTAATAAAGAAATAGGTATAGCTCTTTATTCCAAAGTTTGGTACCAGTCCTTCCAGTATCTTCCATATAGGCGTAGGAGTGGCTGTGTGGTAAGTAGCTTGCTTACGAACTACATGGTTCCGGGTTCAGTCCCACTGCGTGGCACCTTGGGCAAGTGTCTTCTACTATAGCCTCGGGCCGACCAAAGCCTTGTGAGTGGATTTGGAAAGAAGCCCGTCGTATTATGTATGATATATATATATATATATATATATATTATATATATATATTATATATATATATGATATGTGTGTGTGTATGTTTGTGTGTCGTGTGTGTCGTCCCCCAACATCTCTTGACAACCAACGTTGGTTTGTTTACATCCCCGTAACTTAGCGGTTCGGCAAAAATGACCGATAGAATAAGTACTATGCTTACAAAGAATAAGTCCCGGGGTTGATTTGCTCTCGACTAAATGCGGTACTCCAGCATGGCCACAGTCAAATGACTGAAACAGGGAATAGAGTCGCAGCTCTTTCAATCTGTCCCAGTAATTCAATCGTTTCATTGATGCAACTTCCTTTGTGTAATGTCGTTGGACTGTTTCAAGCTTTGCTATCGTCCTTGTAGTATAAGGCGACCATAGCTGAGAGCAGTAGTCCAGGCGGCTGAGGATAAATGACTTCCATAGTGTCATCATAGTTTCTTGGTCCCTTGTCCGGAAGGTTCTCAGAACCCAACAAGCCATTCTTCTGGATACTGCTGCCATTTTGTTGATATGTGTGTGAAATGAGTCATTGTGGCTCATTTATATTCCAAGATCACGTATCGTATTTGGTTCTGGGATCGTTGCGCCACTTGGTCCAACGTACTGATGTCGTGATTCCTATCGATAAAAACTAGCAGTATCGCCCGGCGTTGCTCGGGTTTGTAAGGGAAATAACTATATAAGCATTTTTAGTGAGTTATAGCAAAAAAATGCATTAAAAATGGAATAAAAAATGATGGTAATTTTGGTGTCTTCAAGCCATGAAGTCGTTGTTCTAAAAGAACGCTGGTCTCCTTGACAATGCTTTACGACGTTGATTTCCTTACACTCCCTTCCCCACAGCTTCACGAGGGAGGGAAGAAGGGGGAGAAGCAAACAGGTGCAGGTTGACCATGGACGCCAACTCCGCCGCCATCGACACACGAAAAAATATGCATTAAAATGGAATAAAAAAAATGATGTTAAATTATTTTTAAAATCGTAGATTCATCGTAGACGCGCGCTAATACCCAGACGGGCTCGATATGAATCACGACTATAAGATACCCGAATTTGGTTAAACTGCACCGCAAAATGTGGGAGTAGTTAGGAATCTAAATCGAAGGGGACAGACACTCACACAACTACAGTTTTATATACAAAAATTTGTGCTAACACAGGCGTGGTTGTGTGGTAAGAAGCTGGCAGAAACGTTAGGACGCCGGGCGAAATGCGTAGCCGTATTTCGTCTGCCGTTACGTTCTGAGTTCAAATTCCGCCGAGGTCGACTTTGCCTTTCATCCTTGCGGGGTCGATAAATTAAGTACCAGTTTCGCACTGGGGTCGATGTAATCGACTCAATCCCTTTGTCTGTCCTTGTTTGTCCCCTCTATGTTTAGCCCCTTGTGGGTAGTAAAGAAATATGTATTTCGTCTGTCGTTACGTTCTGAGTTCAAATTCCGCCGCGGTCGACTTTGCCTTTCATCCTTGCGGGGTCGATAAATTAAGTACCAGTTTCGCACTGGGGTTGATGTAATCGACTTAATTCCTTTGTCTGTCTTGTTTGTCCCCTCTGTGTTTAGCCCCTTGTGGGTAGTAAAGAAATATATATTCCAAGATCACGCATCGTATTTGATTCTGGGATCGTTGCTCCACTTGGTCCAACGTACTGATGTCATGATTGCTGTATACAAAAATTAGTGCTAACACAGGCGTGGTTGTGTGGCAAGAAGCTTGCTCCCCAAAAACATGGTTCTAGGTTCAGCGTTGAACCATGGGCAACTGTCTTCTGCTATAGCCCCGGGCCGATCGCGAAAAGTTTTTTCCGACGAGAGTTCCGGACCCATCCTCCATCCGATTGCGCTTAAATTTGATATGTAGATACCAACGGTATCAGGGCGTGTATAAGTCTTGAAAAAATTACAAAAATCGATTCCAGGTGAGAATGCGATCGATAACGCCGTTTTTGTCCTGCTTTTCTTCCGTCAATCAGTACATAACTGAACCTTCCATTTTTTGTTGTTTTTGTACTGCTTAAAGGCACGTTTCTTTCCTGCCAAGCTTACCGTTTAAACCATGTTTGTGTTCTCCCAGTCAACAGCCTTATCATTACTGGTACTTTAAACTCTTCGGTTGCATATTTGTGTGAATAAAATCGTTTTTCTTTGGAATAGAAAAAAAGTCTATCAATATATATGTATATTTACCACGCTGAACGAAATGCTTAGAGGTATATCGCCCGTCGCTACGTTCTGAGTTCAAATTCCATTGAGGTCGACTTTGCCTTTCAACCTTTCGGGGTCGATTAAACAAGTACCAGTTACGCCCTGGGTCGATGCAATCGACTTAATTCCATCCCCCAAATTTGAGGCCTTGTACTTCCAGTAGAAAGGATAATATATATATATATATATATATATATATATATACATACACACATACACACACAGACACACACATGTGCACGGGTGTGTCTGTGTGCATGTACATGCATGTTGATCTC
>NC_043023.1:15027003-15037003 GCF_006345805.1 Octopus sinensis
TCTGTAGAAGCTCGCTGTCCACTATACGAGCAGCCTTGGCAGTGTGGTAAGAAGCTTGCTTTCCAACAACATGGTTCCAGGTTCAGTCCTCTTGCGTGGCACTAGGACATGAGCCTTTCACTATAGCCTATGGCTAACCAAAGCCTTGTGAGTAGATTTTGTTGATGGAAACTGAAAGTATATATATATATATATATATATATATACTGTGGAGGCGCAATGGCCCAGATGTTATGGCAGTGGACTCGCGGTCGCAGTATCGCGGTTTCGATTCCCAGATCGGACGTTGTGAGTGATTATTGAGCGAAAACACGAGGCTCCGGCAGGGGGTGGTGGTGAACCCTGCTGTACTCTTTCGCCACAACTTTCTCTCACTCTTTCTTCTGTTGGCCTGCTCACTTAGCCAGCGGGGTGGCGTCACTTGATGGCTAAAACAATGCGAAGCGCATTGTGTCCAGCGATGTGTAGCGACATCTGATAGACTGGTCGGTCACTTGATATATATACTACATATGTGGAAAATTCTGTCTGCGGGTGTATTTGTTTGTGAGTTTCTTAGCTAACTCATCCTACATCGTTTTATCGATTTTTATGAAACTTGACACGTGAGTAGAACTCATGTCTGGAAACCGAGTGACATACTTAGATTGTTGAAAAAAAAAAAAATCGAAAATAGGTCCCCTGGAAGGGATCCTTATATCTACTACATATAAGTAATATATTTCTTTTTAAACTTCCAAAGGAAATAACCCATTCGCACTTGGAAGGGATCCTTAATATAGCCAAGGGAAATAACCCAATCATCTTCGTAAATTATTTCCTATAAATCAAACTGAGTAAGCTTATTCCTTAGTATTTGAACTGTTAGAGTTATTTTCGCAATTTATCCAGTGCAACCCTTAAACAAGTAAATAGTATTTTCCTAAACAATAGATCCACTTACTTCGGTTAATGACATATTCACGAATATACCAACACTAGCGCCGCTGAGGGCAACATTCTCTGGGAATGCAAGAAAGCCCTTTTCAGTGTTATTTACTTTGAAATGTTATTATCTCATATCTGATTAGCCTGTTATTACGTAACATGATTCGCGATTTTAGTATACATACCTTTTTAGTATTTTCTCTTATGTTCTATATACTCTGGGAACGTATTAAAGATCTTTTCGGGGCTACTTTATTTGAATTCTAACAATTGGCTAACTAATTTCATGTTATTACATAACTGATTTCACAATTTGGGTTTTCATAACTTATTGGGAATTCCTAAAACAAGATCCTGTGTAAGACAGTTCGGTGCACAAAAAGCGTTTTAAGGGTTATACACTTTGTATTGTTGTTATTGGATTAGCGAAACAATAATGAGAAAGGAACGAAGGGTAAGCCCCGCCCGCTTTCCCGGGAATTACGGGGTAGTCAGATAGTATATATATATATTATAATTATTAGGGGATATTACTCCTCCGAATACACAAGAAAAAGACATTCAAATTAGATGTACTAAAATGAACATCTCTCAATGTTTAATTCGTATATATATATACTTAGGTGGTTGGGCGAGCAGTTCGGAAACAGACATCAAGATCAGGAAGGTACAAGCATGGACAGCCTATAACAAACTAAAGAAAGGTCTGGAACCCCAAATTGCTCAGGCGGAGCAAAATCAAGCTGTTTATTTCAACTGTCGAATCAAAGCTATTATATGGCAGTGAAAGGCGCAATGGCCCAGTGGTTAGGGCAGCGGACTCGCGGTCATAGGATCGCAGTTTCGATTCCCAGACCGAGCGTTGTGAGTGTTTATTGAGCGAAAACACATAAAGCTCCACGAGGCTCCGGCAGGGGATGGTGGTGATCCCTGCTGTACTCTTTCACCACAACTTTCTCTCACTCTTACTTCCTGTTTCTGTTGTACCTGTATTTCAAAGGGCCGGCCTTGTCACTCTCTGTGTCACGCTGAATATCCCCGAGAACTACGTTAAGGGTACACGTGTCTGTGGAGTGCTCAGCCACTTACACGTTAATTTCACGAGCAGGCTGTTCTGTTGATTCGGATCAACCGGAACCCTCGTCGTCGTAACCGACGGAGTGCTTCCATCCATGGCAGTGAAGCATGGACACTGGGGAAGTAAGTACGAAACTGGCTAAATGGATGCTACACAAGGATGTTACCAATAGCATATGTGAAATGGCAGCATCATTCAAGTGTTCAATGTTGCCATCACCTGTAATACGAGCAACATCATTGCGATAAGAGAATTCCTCCCAGACAAGGCGGTGAGCTGGCAGAAACGTTAGCACGCCGGGCGAAATGTTTAGCGGTATTTCGTCTGCCGTTACGTTCTGAGTTCAAATTCCGCCGAGGTCGACTTTGCCTTTAATCTTTTTGGGGTCGATAAATTAAGTACCAATTACGCACTGGGGTCGATATACTCGACTTAATCCCTTTGTCTGTCCTTGTTTGTCCCTTCTGTGTTTAGCCTCTTGTGGGTAGTAAAGAAATAGGTATTTCGTCTACCTTTACGTTTTGAGTTCAAATTCCGCCGAGGTCGACTTTGCCTTTAATCCTTTTGGGGTCGATAAATTAAGTATCAGTTACGCACTGAGGTCGATATAATCGACTTAATCTGTTTGTCTGTCCTTGTTTGTCCTCTCTGTGTTTAGCCCCTTGTGGGTAGTAAAGAAATAGGTATTTCGTCTGCCGTTACATTCAGAGTTCAAATTCCGCCGAGGTCGACTTTGCCTTTCATCCTTTCGGGGTCGGTAAATTAAGTACCAGTTACGCACTGGGGTCGATATAATCGACTTAATCTGTTTATTTGTCCTTGTTTGTCCCTTCTGTGTTTAGCCCCTTGTGGGTAGTAAAGAAATAGGTATTTCGTCTACCGTTACGTTCTGAGTTCAAATTCCGCCGAGGTCGACTTTGCCTTTCATCCTTTCGGGGTCGGTAAATTAAGTACCAGTTACGCACTGGTGTCGATATAATCGACTTAATCTGTTTGTCCCTTGTGTTTAGCCCCTTGTAGGTAGTAAAGAAATAGGTATTTCGTCTCCCCTTACGTTCTGAGTTCAAATTCCGTCGAGGTCGACTTTGTCTTTCATCCTTTCGGGGTCGATAAATTAAGTACCAGTTACGCACTGGGGTCGATGCAATCGACTTAATCCATTTGTCTGTTCTTGTTTGTCCCCTTTATGTTTAGCCCTTGTGGACAATAAAGAAATAAGAATTCCTCCCAGACACATATCTGCTTGGCCTGCGAGACCCCCAACCCTCACCGTGAGTGATTTTTTTCTTGTGGGGTTATGTAAAAGATCACGCTTATGGTCTACTCTACCCACTAACCTCGATGACCTTAAACATCAAACAGCAACAGCGATCAACTCAGCGGATCGTGATATGCTGAAATCCGTCTGGGAGGAATTCTCTTATCGCATTGATGTCGCTCCTTTTGCAGGTGATGGTCACATTGAACGCTTGTATGACAGGAAATAAAAGTTGATTACTCTTTTATTCTCTCTTTTACTTGTTTCAGTCATTTGACTGCGGCCATGCTGGAGCACCGCCTTTAATCGAGCAACTCGACCCCGGGACTTTTTGCTGAACCGCTAAGTAACGGGAACATAAACACACCAGCATCGGTTGTCAAGCAATGCTAGGGGGACAAACACAGACACACAAACACACACACACATACATATATATATATATATATACACATATATACGACGGGCTTCTTTCAGTTTCCGTCTACCAAATCCACTCACAAGGCTTTGGTCGGCCCGAGGCTATAGCAGAAGACACTTGCCCAAGGTGCCATCTAGTGGGACTGAACCCGGAACCATGTGGTTGGTAGACAAGCTACTTACCAGACAGCCACTCCTGCGCCTATAAGTGAGTAAATACTTGTGACTTAGCTGGAGTTTTCTGTCGTTTTTCCTTATTAAAACATTGCGTAATGAAATCGGTTCATTCTTTTTGAATAACCCTATAATGGCGATCTTTCGTCTCTAGTAGACCTTTCCGTCGATTTCCGTAAAATTTTTTTTTTTTTTTACATATGGGCTTGCGGGAACTTTTGAAGTAATATACATACATATACACATACACCGAGTAAAAAATTCAGTTATCTCTTTCTTTCACACATTACTCTGTCTCTTCAACACACTAACAGAAGCACTTCACTTACACAACATACTGTCTGTCTCCCACACCCCATCAAACACACACACACACACATGTACATCAATGCTTCCCATGCACGGTAACTTCAAAAGAACTTCCCTCGTCATACAATCGCTTTCTCTTAGTCTCTTTCGCTCTCATTACTTCAAAAGTTCCCGCAAGCCCATATGTAAAAAATAAAAAATTTTTACGGAAATCGACGGAAAGGTCTACTAGAGACGAAAGATTGCCCCCTATAATATTTATTCATGATCGTAAGGTTATGGTTTCGATTCCTGGACCGGACGACGCGTTGTGTTCTTGAGCAAAACACTTCATTTCACGTTGCTCCAGTCCACTCAGCTGGCAAAAATGAGTAACGCTGCAATGGACTGGCATCCCGTCCAGATGGGAAACACATTCGCCATAGAAACCGGGAAAACGGGCCCATGAGCCTGGCTAGGCTTTAAAAGGGCACATTTATTATTCATTATAATATAACATAGGCGCAGGAGTGGCTGTGTGGTAAGTAGCTTGCTTACCAACCACATGGTTCCGGGTTCAGTCCCACTGCGAGGCATCTTGGGCAAGTGTCTTCTGCTATAGCCCCGGGCCAACCAATGCCTTGTGAGTGGATTTGGTAGACGGAAACTGAAAGAAGCCCGTCGTATATATGTATATATATATGTATATGTATGTATGTGTATGTGTTTGTGTGTCTGTGTTTGTCCCCCTAGCATTGCTTGACAACCGATGCTGGTGTGTTTACGTCCCCGTAACCTAGCGGTTCGGCAAAAGAGACCGATAGAATAAGTACTGGGCTTACAAAAGAATATGTCCCGGGGTCGATTTGCTCGACTAAAGGCAGTGCTCCAGCATGGCCACAGTCCAATGACTGAAACAAGTAAAAGAGTAAAAGAGTAAAAGAGTAATATAAAATATATCTAATACACACACATACACATACATGTTTATACATACACGCACACACACACATACATACATATACACATATAGAAATTCGGGGTGAGTACTTGATAATTATAAGCACCTGTGTATACCGTTTGTGGGAACGTTCCACTCACTGCCGGGGTACCCATATCCAAAGCATTCATGTTAGGAAGGGGAGCCATCCAGAAAAGAAAGTGTGTAAGCTGCTTTGATACTTGAAGTTTGAATGATGATGAATGCAAAATTACTATATATGTGGGAGATGCAGACATGTACAAACAATCTTGCAACAAGAAACAGAGACAGCTTTTGAAAATCAGGGTGTTCTTGCAGAATTATTATATACAAAAATTTTGCAACAACATAAAACTGCAAAAGAAAAAAAAAATGAAGGTAACAATAAAAACAATTAATGAATCTAATACATTATTTAGTTCCTCAGTTCCAAATTCACATTCAAACATGGCCTTTCATATTTCTAATATTGACAGACTTAAGTCCATCATAAACCCTAGAACACATTAGTTTGGATGTTTAATCTGGTTTCCATGTGTTTACACAACTAACATTACAACAACCCATCCTGGACAGGTCATCAGTCCATCACAGGATTAATTTCCGAGAAGTGTTATGAAGACAAGTGTTCCAGTTGATCCAATCAATAAAACAGCCTGCTTGTGAAATGCACGACACAAAATATGACAAGGCTGGACCTTTGATTTACAGGTACAACTCATTTTTGCCAGCTGAGTGGACTGGAGCAACATGAAAGTGTCCTGCTCAAGGATACAATGTGCTGTTGGCAATCATGAGCCAAATACCCTAACCACTAAGCTACACCCTCCACTAGGATTAATCTAGTTATTGCTGAAACTCATTTTTGTAGCTGAGTGGACTGGAACAATGTTCACAGGTTACATACCCTAAGATGCATGCATTAAATCATCACTAAATAATGAGAGTCAAACTAACACTACAGACATTTACACATTATACATACATACCGGTACATATGTTTCGGGCCTTTATTAGACAGATTTATAACAATGCATAATGTATGTCTGTGGCCTTCTTCAGCCGCGCACAACAGCTTCCACATATAGATATACACTTTTGTTATTTTTGTAAATTCCAGCGAAATAGGTTTGTTTCTTGGAGAATATGTTTGTCTTCATAGAAAGAATTCGAATAATTTAAAGAAGAGATTATGACGTAGAAACATTCCAACGTACGTACGCTCCAACGTACGTACACTCCAACGTACGTACACAGAATTACGTACACATACACAAGCATATAGACGTACATATAGTTACATAGAAACACGTGTACACATGTGGTGACGTACAAATGCGCATTTGAGTCTCTGTAGGCATGTATGAGTGACGTGTGTGCGTGTGTATGTGCGTGTGTATGTGTATGTGTATGTGTGTATGTATGTATGCATGTATGTGTATGTGTGTGTATATGTGTGTATGTGTGTATGTGTGTGTATGTGTGTTTGTGTGTGTATGTATGCATGTGCGTGTAAGTCTCTGTAGGCATGTATGAGTGACGTGTGTACATGTGTATATGCGTGTGTGTATCTGTATGTGTGTATGTATGCATGTATGTGTATGTGTGTTTATATGTGTGTATGTGTGTGTAAGTGTGTTTATGTGTGTCTGTATGTTTATGTGTGTGTATGTATGTGTGTAAGTGTGTTTGTGTGTGTATGTATGCTTGTGTGTGTAAGTGTGTGTGTGTGTGTGTAAGAGTGTTTATGTGTATGTATGTGTCTGTGTATGTATGTGCATGTGTGTGTAAGTGCGTGTATGTGTATGCGTGTATGTGTGTGTAAGTGTGTTTGTGTTTGTATGTATGCATCTGTGTGTAAGTGTGTGTGTAAGTGTGTTTATGTGTATGTATGTGTCTGTGTATGTATGTGCATGTGTGTGTATGTGTGTGTATGTGCATGTGTATGTATGTGTGTATGTGTGTGTGTGTATTATGCCTGTGTATGTGCGTGTAAGTGTGTGTGTATGTATGTATGAGTGTGTATGTATAAGTGTGTGTATGTGCACGTGTGAATGTATGCATGTGTGCGCATGTGTGTGGAAGTGTGTGTATGTGTGTATGTATGCATGTATGTGTAAGCGTGTATGTATGTGCGTGTGTATGTGTATGTATATATGCATGTGTATGTGTGTATGTATAAGTGTGTGTATGTGTACGTGTGAATGTATGCATGTGTGCGTATGTGTGTGTATGTGTGTATGTATGCATGTATGTGTAAGTGTGTGTGTGTATGTGTGTGTGTGTGTATGTGTATGTATATATGCATGTGTATGTGTGTATGTTTTCTCCGTCAACATATGAAAGAGAAAGGAAGGGGTGATAGATGAATAGGAAGGAAGGGGTGATGGCAAACTGGTAATGGCGGGTGGAAATTGTACGGTGAAAAAATCAAACAGCGTTTCAACTCTGTACAAGGAAAGTATGAGATCTTTGCCTTTTGACCGACAGATTTAAAAAATAACTTTTTATAACTAAACACTTTCAAACTTCGGACACTGGTAGAATGTGTCGTTTAAAACATCTTTTACTCTCAGCGTTTTTGAGAAAAACTTATATTTACGAAGTAATTTCACGTTAAAGTAGGCCTATTTCGGTAATTTCAACCAATCAATGACGTGTATTCAGCTGAATAAGATTACTGCCGTTGTTTGTCAACAACAACTATCGGCGGTGTATTTTTCGTTTGTCACTGTTATTTATCACATTGTTCATGCGTTTGTACTGGTTTTAAGGTTTTAGGGTCAATTTTAGGATTTTAGGGTTAGAGTTAAGATTTTAGGGTTAGGATTTTAGGGTTAGGGTTTTAGTGTTAGGGTTTTAGGGTTAGGGTTGTCATAAATAACAGTGACAAATGAAAAAACACAGCCGGAAGTTCTTGTTGACAAATAACAACAGTAATTTTATTCAGCTGAATACACGTCATTGATTGGTTGAAATTACCGAAATACAACAACTTTAACGTGAAATAACTTCATAAATATAAGCTTTTCTCAAAAATGCTAAGAGTAAAAGATGTTTTATGTGACACATTCTACAAGTGTCCGAAGTTTGAAAGTGTTTAGTTACATAAAATTAATTTCTCGATCTGCCGTTCAAAGGGAAAAGATCCCCGCCTTGAAGAGCTTTTAGTCCAGGGGTAGGGAAATCCTCGCCTGCAAGTTCATTTTATTGCCGAAATAGGACTACTTTAACGTGAAACTACTTCGTAAATATAAGTCTTTCTCAAAAATGCTAAGAGTAAAAGATGTTTTATATGACACATTCTACCAGTGTCCGAAGTTTGAAAGTGTTCAGCTACAAAAAATTATTTTAAAAATCTGTCGGTCAAAAGGTGAAAATCCTAAGTATGTGAATGTTTGTATGTGTGAACCAGCGTTCTTTCAGTAACAAACGATGATTGATGTCACATCTCAAAAGACAACCACTGGATAACATTGGCAAGCATATTAATTTATTTGCCACCCATAGTCTCTCTTTACTCTTTTACTCTTTTACTTGTTTCAGTCATTTGGCTGCGGCCATGCTGGAGCACCGCCTTTAGTCGAGCAAATCGACCCCGGGACTTATTCTTTGTAAGCCCAGTACTTATTTAATCGGTCTCTTTTGCCGAACCGCTAAGTGACGGGGACGTAAACACACCAGCATCGGTTGTCAAGCAATGCTAGGGGGGCCAAACACAGACACACAAACACACACACATATATATATACATATATACGACAGGCTTCTTTCAGTTTCCGTCTACCAAATCCACTCACAAGGCATTGGTCGGCCCGGGGCTATAGCAGAAGACACTTGCCCAAGATGCCACGCAGTGGGACTGAACCCGGAACCATGTGGTTGGTTAGCAAGCTACTTACCAAACAGCCACTCCTGTCTATGTATTTTGTTAAAAATAATTATTACAATCACACACACACGTACACAGACATACAAATATATACATATAGAAACAGATCTATCCTTCAACATGAGCAGGCGGTACTTACATGTGATACCAGCTTTTGTCATGACCATAAACAATTCGTAAGGACAGAGCTTCAAAAAAGTTGGTATTTACTCGCCAGCTTCCGTATTTAGTCACGGTCAACTTTATGTGGTCTTAAGTCGTACAAGAAGGAAGGAAAACTTCAAAATTATTTTGAAGGAAACAAGAGGTTTATCTCTTTACTCTTTACTCGTTTACTTGCTTCAGTCATGTGACTGTGGCCATGCTGGAGCACCGCCTTTAGTCGAGCAAATCGACGCCGGGACTTATTCTTTCTAAGCCCAGTACTTATTCTATCGGTCTGTTTTGCCGAACTGCTAAGTAACGGGGACGTGAACACACCAATGACTGTGGCCATGCTGGAGCACCGCCTTTAGTCGAGCAAATCGACCCCGGGACTTATTCTTTGTAAGCCCAGTACTTATTCTATCAGTCTCTTTTGCCGAACTGCTAAGTAACGGGGACGTGAACACACCAATGACTGTGGCCATGCTGGAACACCGCCTTTAGTCAAGCAAATCGACCCCAGGACTTATTCTTTGTAAGCCCAGTACTTATTCTATCGGTCTGTTTTGCCGAACTGCTAAGTAACGGGGACGTGAACACACCAATGACTGTGGCCATGCTGGAGCACCGCCTTTAGTCGAGCAAATCGACCCCGGGACTTATTCTTTGTAAGCCCAGTACTTATTCTATCAGTCTCTTTTGCCGAACTGCTAAGTAACGAGGACGTGAACACACTAATGACTGTGGCCATGCTGGAGCACTGCCTTTAATCGAGCAATTCGACCCCGGGACTTGTTCTTTGTAAGCCCAGTACTTATTCTATCGGTCTCTTTTGCC